>NC_052155.1:180572021-180834521 GCF_902713615.1 Scyliorhinus canicula | reverse complement strand
CAACTTAAGGGGCAATTTGGCATGGTCAATTCTGCACATCTTTTTTAAGTTGTGGGGGTGAGACCCATGCAGACACTGGGAGAATGTGCAAACTCCTCACGGACAGTGACCCGAGGCCAGGATTGAACGTGGGTCCTTGGCATTGAGTGTGTTTATGTTGAGCTATTGGTGAAGTTGTTTCCTAATTTCAACCTGCATTCGTTTCTCCAAATTCATGCATCTTCCTCATGGTTAATGCCAGCACTCGTGATTTTACTTACCCGTTATATGTTCTTCCATTCTCCATCTCAGCTCTCCTAACCCAGTTCCAAACTGAGTTAAAGGACATGCATATGTGTGCAAACATTATATGGTATCCATGATGGCTTTGATTAGTGAGTAGTTGGTGTGAAATCTGGTATTTATAGGTTTGGTTGAGTGTGAAATTAATATTTTAAAATAAATTTAGAGTACCTAATTCTTTTTCCCCCCCCAATTAGGGGAAATTTGGCATAGCCAATCTACCTACCCTGCACATCTTTGGGTTGTGGGGGTGAGACCCACGCAGACAAGGGGAGAATGTGTGTGTTAAGTTAATATTGACATGCTAATTTAGCATTTCTAAGTGACCTATCCTTGATATTGGCTTTATTAAATCGGTGCTAATTCATTTATATGCTGTACATATGCAAGTTTTTCTTTTCTTTTTGTAGTTTTGGAACCAGACTGTGCCAAGATTTATCTTGAGGGAGGAAACAGGAAGTATTGATGTTTCAGAATAAGAAGCTTTGAGATAAAGACGCTGATAAACAAGTTAATTTAGACTGAGCAAGGACCTTGATTCCCCTTCAATGGTCCAAGCTGAGCACCTTCCCCAATTTAATAATATTCAAGTCTTTGAACGGGGGGAGAAACTTTACTAGAATCATAGAATCCCTACCATGCAGAAGGAGGTCATTTGGCCCATCGAGTGTGCACCGACCCTCCAAAAGAGCACCCTAGCCCAGGCCCAATCCCCCACCCTATCCTTGTAACCCCATCTAGGGACAATTTAGCATATCCAATCCACCTAACCTGCATATCTTTATACTGTGGGAGGAAACCAGAGCACCCGGAGAAAACCCACGCAGGCACGGGAAGAATGTGCATGCTAAATTGCTCCTTGATGTCCAAAAAGTTAGGTGGGGTTACTGAGTTATAGGGATAGGTTGGAGGTGTGGGTTTAAGTAGGGTGCTCTTTCCAAGGGCTGATGCAGACTTGATGGGCCGAATGCCCTCCTGCACTGTAAAGTCTATGATCTGGATATTTTCAAGTTGAATGTTCTTGCCCCAACTTGACAGATCTTTCCTTATCTTTTTAGAATAAATCTTTCAGTTGATGCCCAAGAACATGCCAGAGTTTTATAAACGAGTCCCTGAGTTTACTCCTTTGATTTTCAGGAAGAACTTCTGATTTTAAAATTCTTGATAAGGGTGGCCCTTTCCTGGTGTAAATTGAGTTTAATCTGATTCCTATATTTGTTCCCTGGTCAGTGATGACTTAGTTGAATTCAGCTGGACAACATTGGTTGTTCTATGAACAAATTTTAGTGCATCTGGGTTGTTGTGGAAAAATATGGCTAATGGAGGTAAATGTTGGGTGGTGACTAAATTATGATCTCGGGTCAGCCCCATTGCTACCTCCCTCTATCCCTTGCCAATGCTGTTGAATATTAATACTTGATTAATTGCTTTGGTGAGGGACTGGAGGGCAGATGTGATTTGCTGAATTTATTTCAGGGTTGGTGGAAGGGAGCTAGGTTGTAATCCGGGGGCACGCAAGAGGAAATAGATTAGATTTTTTTGATTTAATTTGTCTTCCACTATTCAGTATCAGTTGTATGCATGAATAAGTTGATTGCAGAACGATTACATCCTACCCAGACTGGCCTTTTGAGAATATGAAATAATCCCTAACAACATTCGCTGTCTGCTTAATATACTTCATAGAACAAGGGGGCAGAATTGGTGCAGAGAAAGTATTTGAATAATAGGCGAGAACCTCTTCCTATGAGATGAATTATTTCCTGCAAAAATGACAACACAGGAAGCTCAACATTATTTTGGATACCAGGAGGATGGTTTGGGGGGTGGTGTTGTGGATGTAAATCACAGCATGCGGCTTCTTATTCGGGCATGAGTAATTGAAGAAAGCAGTGTAAGATTTACTGATACAAGGCAGAATTTTGCATACTTGACACAGTTAACCACA
This sequence comes from Scyliorhinus canicula, assembly GCF_902713615.1. Classification (NCBI taxonomy): domain Eukaryota; kingdom Metazoa; phylum Chordata; class Chondrichthyes; order Carcharhiniformes; family Scyliorhinidae; genus Scyliorhinus; species Scyliorhinus canicula. The sequence goes on along the minus strand of NC_052155.1, from coordinate 180,832,291 downwards.
TTAGACTTAATACAAATGCAGAATACTGCTGAAAATCTGAAATGAAAACAGGAAAGAATTAGCAGGTGTGGTGGCGTCTATGGAGAGAGAAACCATCAACGTTTCGGGCTGGTGTGATGAAAGGTCATCAATCTGAAACCGTAACTCTGTTTCTTTCTTCCTTGGTGCTGCCTCACCTGAGTATTTCCTGCGTTTTCTGTTTTAATCACACTAGGATTTATAATTTGTAATGTATGGGCGTTGCTTGGTATTCTTTTGTGCATGGTGCTTCTTTGAGGCCTAAACAATTGGACTTGACCGAACCATGAGTACAGGTGCCAATCAGGATTCCAGTAAGTGCGAGCAGCATTTTGCATAGTCAGCCGATGTTTGTCTTGAAAGTGCACAAAGAAGTGTGATTAAAAGCGCAACCAGTGTCGGGATGGTAGAGGTGGGGAGATTCTGAATTCCGACTCAAATATAACCTTTGAGTAACTGCAGGAAGTTGGTGGTGCAGATTGCATTAATCTTCCCAAAGCAACATGACCTATGTATGGGCAACCAGTAGAATAGTTGTGTGTTCATCTAACTTCCCAGTACAGTTTTCGGTCTTCCTTTCTTTCAGGTGCTGACTAAATGTGTGGTATAGTTCCCTGGTCAGAACAACTGGGGTGATTGTGATGCCCCCATAGTTAAATAGGCTGCCATCACACTGTTTAAGCTCCCAGAAGACTAGGTATAAGAAGGCAATTCTTAATCAGCAAGACAGTGAATGTTGACGGGCTGCTTGATCAGGGAAGAGGCACGCGTCACTTGAAGTTCACCCTGTTTTTAACTGATTTAGATACACATTCTCTAGCAGGATTCATTAGATAGCAGTCAATATTGGAGATCTTTGCTAATTTTATTTAATTTTGGGCAATGCTGCACACTTGTAGCCAACCCGGTTCACCAACTCCGGCTAGGACTTATTAAAGTACTTTTTTTGTACAAAAGGAATGATTTGTAAATACATCATAAATTGGGTAATTTGTATGTCCAGTTGAAAACCTTTTCTTAAACAAAAGAATGTTTTATTGGTTTTTCCAATTATTTACAGTAACATGTGCTATGGATAACACACAATAATAAAACAAAATGATAAACCTTTATAGATTGAAGAAAAGGAACCTATGTACAGGTATGGGCGACCTGTTTTCGAGCCCCCAAAGGTCGGTTGCCGCAACCGCACTCTATGTCCCTGCTGCCCCCTAGAACTAGAACATAACAGGATGTATGTTTGGTGTCGGTCGTGCATGGTTTGGCTTTATTGCTGTGGTCATCCCATGTGTTCCCTTGCCTTTTGTCCCTTCTGGCTCCCCCACCTTGTGTAACATGGACAAGTCTTGGAACAGGGTGGTGAATAGCCTCCATGTGTTGTGGAAGCCTTCCTCCGATCCCCGAATGGTGTATTTGATTATTGGATTGGATTTGTTTATTATCACATGTACTGAGGTACAGTGTAAAGTATTGTTCTGAGTACAGTCCAGACGGGTCTTTCATGCATGTAAAAAAAAACACCGAGCATACATAAATACACAATGTAAATACATAGACATGGGCATCAGGTAAAGTATAGAGGAGTGCAGTACTACTCAATAGAGGAGATGTGTGAAGAGATCAGATCAGTCCATAAGAGGGTCATTGAGGAGTTTAGTAACTGCGGGGAAGAAGCATCAGACTTTTGTATCTCTCGCCCGACGGAAGAAGTTGGAAGAATGAATTAGCCGCGTGGGAGGGTTTTTTGATTATGCTGCCTGCTTTCCCAAGGCAGCGGGAGGTGTGGACAGAGTCACTGTACAGGAGGCCGGTTCACGTGATGGACTGGGCTATGTTCATGACTCTCTGTAGTTTCTTACTCGGTCTTGGGCTGAGCAGTTGCCATATCAAGGCTGAGATGCAGCCACATAGGATGCTTTCTATGGTGCATTGGTAAGAGTTAATGTGGACATGCCAAATTTCCTTAGTTTCCTGAGGAAGTATCGGCGTATTTGTGCTTTCTTTGTCATAGTGTCAACATGGGTGGACCAGGACAGATTGTTGGTGATACGCACACCTAGGAATTTGAAGCTGTCCACCATCTCCACCTCGGCACCATTGATGCAGACAGGGGTGTGTATGATACTTTTGCTTCCTGAAATCAATAACCAGCTCTAGCTTTGCTGACATTGAGGGAGAGGTTGTTGTCGTTGCACCACTCCACTAGGTTCTCTATCTCTCTCCTGTACTCTGACTCGTTATTCAAGATCCGATCCACTACGGTCGTGTCATCAGCAAATTTATAGATGGAGTTGGAACCACATTTTACCACCCAATCGTGTGTGTATAGGGAGTATAGTAGGGGCTGAGCACTCAGCCTTGAGCGGCCCCGATTATTGAGGACTGTCGTGGAAGAGGTGGTGTTGTTTATCCTTGCTGATTGTGGTTTATGGGCCAGAAAGTTGAGGATCCAGTTGCAGAGGGAGGAGCCAAGTCCTAGGTTTGGAGTTTTGATATGAGCTTGCCTGGGATTCTGGTGTTGAAGGCAGAGCTGTAGTCAATGAATAGGAGTCTGGCATGGGACTCCTTGTTGTCGAGATGCTCCAGGGATGTGTAGGGCCAGTGAGATGGCGTCTGCTGAGGACCGGTTGCGGCGGTATGCGAATTGCAGTGGATCAAGGCATTCTGGGAGTATGGAGTTGATGCGTCTCATGACCAACCTCTCGAAGCACTTCATAATGATCGATGTCAAGGCCACCGGACAGTAGTCATTGAGGCACGTTGCTTGGTTCTTGGGCACTGGTATGATGGTGGTCTTCTGAAACAGGTGGGAATCTCGGAATGGAGTTGGGCGAGGGCCAATTTGAGGAACTCTGGCAAGTCGGACAGCCAGTCTGTACCCTTGGGTGGAGCTGCTGATTGCCAGGCGAGCTTAAGTCTTTGGCTGGTGATAAAGGTGGCAAATGCTAGGGCGTCTGTCCTCTCCCCAGAAAGAGCTCTGACTGCTGTGAAACCCTGAAGACCCCGTCACTCGCTGGCATGGCTCCACCCTCATCCCCACAAACTTGGACATGGCCTCAAAGAAGGCTGTCCAGGACCTGACTAGTCTGGAGCAAGCCCAGAACACGTGGGTATGGTTGCTCAGGGCTCCCAGGCACTGTTCACATTTGTCCTCCACCTCCGGGGAAGAACCCACACATGGTTTGATTAAGTGCGCGCTGTGACCACCTTTAGCTGCGTTAGGGTTAGTCCTGCGCATGAGGAGGTGTAGTTCACCCTGTGCAGTGCTACGATCCAGAGTCTTTTCCCTATCTCTATGCCTAACCCTTCCTCCCACTTCTCTTGCGCCTAGTCCAGTGGTGACCGTACTTCCTCGAGTAGCTGTCCATGTCCGTGCAGTTACTATCCCCTAGCTTGCAGGTCAGAACTCTGTCCAGTTGGGAGTGTCCTGGTAGCTGGGGAAACAATGTTTCCTCTCGGAGGAAGTTCTTTATTTGTATATATTGTAGCTCGTTACCTTTCGGGAGCTAGCTTATCTCTGAGTTTCCCCAGGGTTGCCACTCTGCCGTCTATCTATAAGCACCATACTCTCTGTACCTTTCATCCTGTCTCCACCTTTTAAAGGAGGCATCCATTGTTTGCGGGGAGGGGGAAACTAATGGTTCTTTCAGATAGGGACCATGGTAGACATTGTGGTTTGACTGAAGTGGTGGTGTTCTCAATGTAGCCACTGTCACTGGGCTTCTTGAGTATCTGGCTGGGGGGAGTTCTCACTGATCTGAGAACGATGACCAGTGGCTCAGTTGCCAGGGCAAATAGCATTGGGGCAACGGGCATTCTTGCCTCTTGCCTCTTCAGCTGAAAATGGTCAGAGCTAGTGGCATTTGTCTGTATGCTTGCTCTGGGAGCACTGTACAAGAGTTTCATCTATGAGGTTAACCCAGCCCAAACCATTCCGGTACCTCAATTTGACTCTGTCGAAGGCCTTCCCTATGTCCAGGGAGGTGATCACTTCTGGTGGGGACATAATCATGTTCAACAGGCACCTGATGTTCGCAGTTAGCTGTCTGTCCTTGACAAACCTGTCAGATCCTCTGCGATTACCTCTGGCATGCAAGTCTCCACTTGCCTTCACCAGAAACTTCTGGTCAGTGTTTCGGAGTGCAATGGGTTTGTCTGACTCGGACACTGTCATTTGCCCTTTTTTAGGGATCAGAGATATCGAAGTCTGTGCTAGCATGGCGCTGTGACTAGCTTGCCTCTCCCGTCCTTTACCTGTGCTATTTCCTTCGTGGCAGCCTACTTTCTCGGCTGTTGTGCCAGTAGGCGGCTGGCTTTGTCGTAAAAGGTCCCCTGTGTTCAGCGGAGCTGGTTCACTGCTCGCTTTCCAAGTGGCGAACAGGTCAAACCCCCCCCCCCCCCCCCCCCCCCCCCCAAGCCATACTCGCCATGTTTCCAGGGTTTCAGTTTGTTTGTGGGCCATCACTCCAGGGTTTCAGTTTGTTTGTGGGCCATCCAGGATGGCCACTGATGACTTCTTCCAGTTGTCCCCATGTGTAACCTGTTTCTTGTCCTGGAATCAGTGGAGTTTGGCAGTAATTGTCCATGGTGGTTCTCCTGCCTTGGGCATCTGCCGAGCAATGTGTGGGTTCTGTCCACCTTGGGGAAGTTTTCTCCCCTGACCACCTTTCCCAACATCTGCACCACGTAGTCCATTGGGTTTCTGCCCTCACTGCCCTCCAGCAGTCCTTAACCTCTGGCGACGAGACCTGTTCTCCTGTTCTTTCACCTTGCCTTTAAGTGCTCCCTATGCCACCACCAACCTTGCCTCTGCTTCGAGGGAGGTGATTCAATCACTGTGGCATGTGGCAGCCTTCTCTAATTCCCGGACCATTGCCTCCTGCGTCTCCAATCGATTTCTGTCCTCTCCAGTGCTTCCTTGAAGGAGGCCAAGGTGTCTGCTACTGCCAACTTCACCGTCGCCATCAGGACCTCTGTGATGAAGTCCCTAAGTTCTGGGAGTTCTCGTGTCAGGAGCTCCATCCATTGCCTTGTCGACGGAGGGCCGGTAGTTGTGTCGGTGACTCTGCTCGATCCGCCATGTCCTGATCTGCCTCGCTCCTCGTGTCTGTAACTTTAATCTGCCTCTCCTGGCTCTTGCTGTTCTTGTTGTCTTTTCAGTCCCTTTGCTGGTTTGATGGCATTTCCTTGGATGCTTTATATTTTAGGTTGAGGGTGGTGGGGGAGTGAGGTTTGTTTGCTTAGTGACCAAGTTTCGGGTCAAGTACTGAGGTTGGAGTCTCTGGGGGGACATCCACCTTTCATGCGACTGCTCAGTATCTTCCTGCCACCAGAAGTCTGTCCATTTGAAAGATTTTTATAATGCTTTGGAGCGACTTGAATTGGATAGAAAAACTTGTTCAATTTCAGTTGAAATGATTATAAAGCGCTTTTGTACTGTACTTTCAAAACATTTTTTGTAGTTTTTCAGCACTGTACACTTTCCCCTTGATGAATGAAATTAAATTTCAGAAGTCGTATGAATGAACATTTGTCAACTATTATTTGAACTTTAACCAGAGGAAATGAATTCTAAAAGTAGTAAGTGTATAAATGAAGGGATAATCTCTAGGGTGGGGAAGAGTTGCAACAGACCACAAAGGATTATATGCAACAAGGAATTGGGAATGTTAATGGATTGAGGTAAAGGGATAAATGAATTTAATGTTACTGGTAGTTTGTGAATTGTTTTATTTTTGTTTCGTCAAGGTTGAGAAATTACTTTTTTTCTGAATTGGCAAGCACAATTATCCAATCTTTGTGCAATTAAAGCTCCACGATTCTGTCAAAACAAAGTGCACCATTAAGCAACATTTTTTTCAAGTCACAAGATACAGTTCAACAGGCTAATATGAGTTATTACTGAGACTTTTCCAAGGTACTTACAGTAGCAGCAGTTCTTCTATTCAATGCCACTTGAATTTGCTGGACAGTACTGGTTGATGTCTTGAGGCTTGGAAATGGCAACCTTTTTTTATCATCTACATCTAGAACAGAGTACTTCGATTAGGGTTGCTGTGCAAGTGCCTGGATTGATCTGCTGTATCATTAGGTGAATATACGCTCATGGTTCAGTAGTAATGATCAGCACTGTACTATTCAAATGGAATGTTTAATTTTGTGAAATTTGAACCGTACTTTGTTTGTAAGAAGCTGTGGTGATTGAAATGTGATTGCAGTTTGAAAGTGCTCCTGTTCTTTGGTATTCCATAGCCACTATTTCACATAATTAACAGAATCGTCACAGCACAGGAGGCGGCCATTTGGCCCATCATGTCTGCACTGGTTATCCGAACGAGCAATTCATCTAGTGCCTTTCTGCGTAACCCTGCACGTTCTTCCTTTTCAGATGATCCAATTTCCGCTTGAATGACTCTATTGAACCTACCTCCACCACATTGTCTTACTTAATTTAATTAAGTATTTAGTTTATGGACTACACTATACACTTTTTTGTTTAGAATTGTACAGTGATACTGTGGAAAAATGATTTTTATGTTTATAAACCATCCAATTTGTTTTGAATCTAGTATTGCCGGATAGTGATGTTAACAGTTTACTGTATTTGTGGCTATAGTTTTTGCCAATTAGGGAGCTGGACAGGTATGTCTGCCTCCTTTTTCTCTCTGAATCATCACTATTTCTCCTGAATTTCTATACGGCTTCTTTCTCAGCCTACCGTGAAACAGAACAACAGTACATCGGCCTTCAACTTAAAGTTTTAGATTGTATAGCAGACTAGGTGGTACAGTGGCTTGGTGATTGTTACTCGATTAGAAGGCCTGGATGAAACCCAGAGAATGTGAGTTCAAATCCCACGGGGATAATTTGAGAATTTGAATTTATTTTTTAAAATAGAACGATCTGGTGGTTAACAAATTGACTGTGAAACTGCTAGATTGTCATAAAACATTTAGTTAGTTCTGTTATGACTTTTGCGGAAAGAACCCTGCTGTCATGAAATGAAAAATCGCTTATTGTCACAAGTAGGCTTCAAATGAAGTTACTGTGAAAAGCCACTAGTGGCCACATTCCGCCGCCTGTTCGGGGAGGCTGGTACGGGAATTGAACTGTGCTGCTGGCCTGCCTTGGTCTGCTTTAAACGCCAACGATTTAGGCCTGTGCTTTGCTGGTCTAGCCTTTATCTGACTCCTATCCCATACCAACTTGTTTGACTTTTAACCATTTTCTGAAATGGCCTCGTAAGCTGCTTGCACAAAGCAAAGATAACAATGTAACTCTTGCTCTTATTCTCCTTCAGGTATGGCCAGTTTCTTTCCTAGATTATTCCTCGCCGCCTTCTGTTGCTCTGGCTCTTGGCCTCTATTAACGTCCTCAACATTCTTGTAATTCATGACACTCACCAACATGAGCTGGTTACATAAGACCATAAAACAGAAGCAGAATTAGCCAATTGAGTGCCATTCAATTATTATTTTTAATTTAAAAATAATTTTAGAGTACCCAATTCAATTTTTTCCAATTAAGGGGCAATTTAGCGTGGCCAATCCACCTAGCCTGCACATCTTTGGGTTGTGGGGGCGAAACCCACGCAAACACGGGGAGAATGCAGAAAAGTGTGAGGTGATTCATTTTGGAAGGAATAACAGGAAGGCAGAGTACTGGGCTAATGGTAAGATTCTTGGTAGTGTGGACGAGCAGAGAGATCTCGGTGTCCATGTCCATAGATCCCTGAAAGTTGCCACCCAGGTTGAGAGGGTTGTTAAGAAGGCGTACGGTGTGTTAGCTTTTATTGGTAGAGGAATTGAGTTTCGGAGCCATGAGGTCATGTTGCAGTTGTACAAAACTCTGGTGCGGCCGCATTTGGAGTATTGTGTGCAGTTCTGGTCGCCACATTATAGGAAGGATGTGGAAGCATTGGAAAGGGTACAGAGGAGATTTACAAGAATGTTGCCTGATATGGAGGGAAAATTAGATGAGGAAAGGCTGAAGGACTTGAGGCTGTTTTCGTTAGAGAGAAGAAGGTTAAGAGGGGACTTAATTGAGGCATACAGGATGATCAGAGGATTAAATAGGGTGGACGTCGAGAGCCTTTTTCCTCGGATGGTGATGTCCAGCACGAAGGGACATAGCTTTAAATTGAGGGGAGATAGATATAGGATAGATGTCAGAGGTAGGTTCTTTACTCAGAGAGTAGTAAGGGCGTGGAATGTCCTGCCTGCAACAGTAGTGGACTCGCCAACACTAAACGCATTCAAATGGTCATTGGATAGGCATATGGACGATAAGGGAATAGTGTAGAGGGACTTTAGAAGGGTATCACAGGACGGTGCAACATCATGGGCCGAAGGGCCTGTACTGCGCTGTAATGTTCTATGTTCTAATGTGCAAACTCCACACGGACAGTGACCCAGAGCTGGGATCGAACCTGGGACCTTGGCTCCGTGAGGCCGCAGTGCTAACCCACTATGCCTGCCATTCAATTATGGCTGATATGTTTCTCATCCCCATTCTCCTGCCTTCTCCTCAAAACCCCTGATCCCTTAATCAAGAACCTATTTATCTCTGCCTTAAAGACACTCGGTGATTTGGCCTCCACAGCCTTCTGCGGCAAAGAGTTCCACAGATTCACCACCCTCTGGCTGAAGAAATTCCTCCTCATCTCTGTTTTAAAGGATCGTCCCTTTAGTCTGAGATTGTGTCCTGTGGTTCTAGTTTTTCTGACAAGTGGAAACATCCTCTACAAGTCCACTCTAACCAGGCTTTGCAGTACTCTGTACGTTTTGATAAGCTCTCTCTCTCTCTCTCTCTCTCTCTCTCTCTCTCTCTCTCTCTTTCTCTCTTCTCCCCCCCCCCTCTCCCATCCTTCTAAACTCCATCGAGTATATACCCAGAGTCCTCAACTGTTCTTCATACGACAAGTTCTTTATTCCAGGGATCATTCTTGTGAACCTCCTCTGGACCCTTTCCAAGGCCAGCACATTCTTCCTTAGATACGGGGCCCAAAACTGCCCACAATACTCCAATGCATGCCTAACTTGAGCCATCATTTCAGATGAATTGAAATACAGACTTTTGACTGAAGTATTTTTTAAGCTCTATAAACAGAATAAATTATTTCAGGATATTAAAGTCATACTTTGAATGCAGCAAGTACTGATCATTTCAGGTTAATAAAAGCAAATTACTGTGGATGCTGGAATTTGAAACAAAAACAGAAAATACTGGACAATCTCAGCAGGTCTGGCAGCATCTGTAGAGAGAGAAGGGAACTAATGTTTCGAGTCTGGATGACTTTGTCAAAGCTGTCATTTCAGGGCTGCATTCAAGCAGATTACAGTTTGTGCTTTTTATGTTGCTCCTTCAACATGACCTTGATTAGTATTTTCAGATGGTTTGATTGTTGGTTTGAGGATGGTGCTTAGCCTGTCGTGCCTTTTCCTCCTGGTGCTGTTCAGGGTCTGTCCTTGGCTGCCTTCAGCTTCTCATCAACATAGTCCCTTGGTGACATCACCTGAAAACACTGTAAACTAGCACTGGCGATATCCATGCCTACATTGCCATTACCTCTCTTGGCCCCTATTGTCCGATTACGCAACTGGCAGAAATTTCCTTCAAGTAATATTGGGAAGACAGATCACAAAATTATTATAGCATAGAAGGAGGTCATCTGGCTCATTGAGGATAAGGGAGTAAAACTTTCAGGATTGAGATGAGGAGAAATTTCTTCACCCAGAGAGTGGTGAATCTGGAATTTGCTACGACAGAAAATAGTTGAGGCCAAAACGTGTAATTTCAAGAAGGAATTAGATATATCTCCTGGGGCTTTTAAAAAATAAATAAATTGAGTACCCAATAATTTTTTTCCATTTAAGGGGCAATTTAGTGTGGTCAATTCACCTACCCTGCACGTCTTAGGGTTGTGGGGGTGAGACCCACGCAGACACGGTGAATCTGCAAACCCCACACTGGCAGTGACCCGGAGCCAGGATCGAACCTGGTTCCTCAGTGCTGTGAAGCAGCAGTGCTCTTGGGGCTAAAGGATTAAGGGATATGGGGGGGATGGCGGGATCAGGGTATTTAATTTGATGATCAGCCATGATCATAATGAATGGTGGAGCAGGCTTGAAGGGCCGAATGACCTCCTCCTATTTTCTATGTATGTTTCTATGTTGTGTTTGTGCCTGCTTTCCGAATGAACATTTTGCCTAGTATCTTTCACCACATCCCTGCACATTATTGCAGCTTTAAAAAGAAAATAAAAAAATATATATTTCATGCGATGTGGGCGTTTCTGTCTAAGCCAAGATGTATTGCCAATCCCTAACTACTCTTAGAAGGAGGAAGGGCAGCTGTGTTCTTGAACCACCTCGGCTACCATGTAGTGTAAGTACAGCCACCATGTTGTTGAGGAGGATGTTCCAGTATTTTTACCCAACGACTGAAGGAATGGTGATGTTTTTCCAAGTGAGAATGGTGAGTGGCTTGGAGGAGAACTTCCAGGTGTGGTGTTCCCACATGTCTTGTCTGCCGCCCTTGCCCTTCTAGATGGTAGTGATCGTGGGGAAGGTGCTATCTAAGACACCTTGGTGAGTTCCTGCAGCCTCCAGGTGGTGGTGGTGTTCCCACGTGTCTTGTCTGCTGCCCTTGCCCTTCTAGATGGTAGTGATCGTGGGGAAGGTGGTTTAGCACAGGGCTAAATAGCTGGCTTTTAAAGCAGACCAAGGCGGGCCAGCAGCGTGGGTTCAATTGCCGTACCAGCCTCCTCGAACAGACGCCAGAATGTGGCGACTAGGGGCTTTTCACAGTAACTTCATTTGAAGTCTACTTGTGACAAGCGATTTTCATTTAATTTTTAAAATTTCATCTGAGACACCTTGGTGAGTTCCTGCAGCATTTCTTGTCGATGGTGTATGTGGCTTCCACTCCACAGTGTGGAAGTAGTGAACGTCACTCCATCCATAAACAATCAAGTGGGCTGCTTTGTCCTTAATGGTGTCAAGCTTCTTAAGTATTGTTGGAGCTGCACTCATCCAGGAAAGGGGAAAGTATTTCAACACACTGACTTGCGCTTTGTAGATAGTGGACAGGCTTTGTGGAGTTTGGAGGTGAGTTATTCACTGCAGGATTCCTTGCCTCAGTCCTGATCTTCTAGCCCCCGTATTTATTTATTTATAAAAAATAAATAGTTAAGTGTGGCCTGTCCACCGACCCTGCACATCTTTAGGTTGTGGGGGTGAGGCCCACGCTGACATGGGGGGCAATATGCAAATTCCACACTCGGTGATCTGGGCCGGGATTGACCCCGGGTCCTTGGTGCCGTGAGGCAGCAGTGCTAACCACAGTGCCGCCCTGGCACAGTATTTATATGGTTAGTCCAGTTGAGTTTCTGGTCAGTGGTAACCCCCCAGGTGTCGATAGTAGGTGATTCAGCAATGGTAATGCCATTGAATGTCAAGGTGCGATGGTTAGATTCTCTCTTTTTGGAGATGATCATTGCTTGGCACTTGTTTGATTTGATTTATTGTCACATGTACTGACGTACAGTGAAAAGTATTTTTCTGCAGCCAAGGGAATGTACACTGTACATACATAGTAGACAAAAAAGAATAATTACAAAAAAGAAGAATGCCATGAATGTAACTTACCATTTGTCGACCCAAGTCTGGATATTGTATAAGTCTTGCTGCATTTGCAAATGGGCTACTTCAGTATCTGAGGCGTTGCGAATGGTGCTGAATATTTCACAATCATCAGTGAACATCCCCACTTCTGACCATATGATAGAGGGAAGGTCATTGATGAAGCAGCTGAAGATAGTTGGTCTTAAAACACTACCCTGAGGAACTCCTGCAGTGATGTCTTTAAACTGAGATGATTGACCTCCAACAACCATAACTATCATTCTTTGTGCCAGGTATGACTCCAAACAGAGGAGAGTTTTCCTCCTGATTACCATTTACTCCAGTTTTACTAGGGCTCCTTGATGCCATATTCTGTCAAATTCTGCCTTGACGTCAAGAGCAGAAACTCTCACTTCTCTCTGAAGTTCAGCTCTTTTGTCCATGTTTGAGCCAAGGCTGCAATAGCGTCAGGAACTGAGTGATCCTGGCGGAACCCAAACTGACCATCAGTGAGCAGATTATTATTAAGCAAGTGCTGCTTGATAGCACTGTTGATGATCCCTTCCATCACTTTACTGGTGATTGAGAGTCGACTGGTGAGATAGTAATTGGCTTTGTCTTTTTGATTGAACTTGTCCTTTTTGTGTGCAGGACACACCTGGACAACCTTTCACATTGCTGCTAGATGCCAGTGTTGTCGCAGTACAGGAACAGCTTGGCTCTGAGCATGGCATGTTCTGGAGCTCTGGCAACTGAACCAAACTGTTTACAACCTTAGCGGCACATTGATCCCAAGATGAACTTGTGACCATGTATCCATGCTAACAATAAGAGACTTTGATATCTAGGCTTGACAATTCAGCACACTCCTTGCCAACCTTGTAACATCTGCCCTTCATAAACTTGAAGGCAGTTAAAACTGCTGCCCCATTGAAATTCACTCACAGAAGTTTCAGTTCACCCAGCACCCCTGTGCTGATTGACCTGCATTTTTTTGCGCCTCAACTGACATCTCGATTTCAAAACTCTCATCCTTGTTTTCAGATCCCTCCATGGCCTTGGTCCATCCCATCTCTTCCATGATATCTGCACTTTAAGTCTCTTGAGCATCCCTGATTTTAATTGCTCCATGTCTTCAGCAGCCAAGGCCCAAAGTTGTGGGATCCCCTCCCAAAAGCTCTCCACCTTTCTCTCCATTGAGATGTTTCTTAAAACCTGCCTCTTTGACCAAGATTTTAGTCACCTGTCCTAACATCTCCTTTGTTTGATGCTCCTGTGGAACATCTTTGGTATTTGTCATGTTAAAGGTGTTATCTAAACATGTTATAGTTGAAGAATAATAGTGTGTAACTTGTGCATGGTCTGGTTGAAGGTGCAAAGGGTGTTTGTTGTTTAATTTCTGATATGGTTATGTATGATGTACAGCCAGGGGAGGAGGACTTAATTTAAACAGCCCTGATTTCTCCTCTCACTACCTGTCCAGAAGCAAAAAGGTGGTTTTGATCTTTGATTTCCCACTTTTTATATCTGGTGGCATATTTTCCCCAACCCTTAAATTTGGCAAACTTGAGAGAAGATGAAAAGAAAGGGGTTGGTTTATTTCACGCATATACAAAACACGAGAATGGGGTTTTGCAATATCAGCCTCTTTGCACGCGTACAATAAAAGAGGGATAAGGGAAAGAAAGGGGTACAGGGCTAGATCACGATAAAAATACAGATTATGCTTTTACGTAAGTCCGAAGGTTAGGAATTCCTCTGGTAGGAATCATGGCTAGCAAGGACTTGTCCACTTAAAAAATGCACATGCTAATTTTACAAAGTAGCCTGGTTTATGTAGATATTTTATTTATATTTGTCTTACATTGGGCAGTGGAGAGAAACTAGTCCTGTAAATGTGTGCTAATTTGGTCAAAACTTCAAGGCCTTATGGTCTGTTTTAAAAATAAGGGGTCATCCAATCTAAGACTGATAATCTTTATTAATGTCACAAGTAGGCTTACATTAACACTGCAATGACGTTACTGTGAAAAGCTCCTTGTCGCCACACTCTGGCGCCTGTTCGGGTACACAGAGGGAGAATTCAGAATGTCCAATTCACCTAACAAGCATGTCTTTCGGGACTTGTGGGAGGAAACCGGAGCACACTGAGGAAACCCACGCAGACACGGGTAGAACGTGCAGACTTCGCACAGACAGTGACCCAAGCCGGGAATCGAACCCGGATCCCTGGCGATGTGAAGCCAGAGTGCCAACCACTGTGCTACCGTGACGAGAAATGTTTTCTCTCGAGGGTCATGAGTCTTTGGAACTCTTTTTATTTTCCTCAAAAGGCCGTGGAAGCATATTTGAATATTTTTAAGGCAGAGCTAGATAGATTCTCGATTTAAGAAGGGCAGGGCGTGAAAGGTTATTGGGGTAGGCAGGCATGTGAAATTAAAGTTACAATCAGGTCACCAATGATCTTATTGAATGGTGGAGGGGGCTCAAGGGTCCAAGTGGCCTACTCCTTCCAAGTCATGTATGTTAATACGTAGGGAATGGCTTCTGCATCATCAGGAGTATCAAGCATTTCAGAACCACTTCTTTGAAGCAGTTTGATAATGAGTATTTAAATCCCCTGTTTGGATTTCTGAGAAGTATTCAATTCTGCTTAGATGTACACGTTCTAAATAAGATATCACGTCACAACGAGAACAGTTTTGATGAAGGAAACTGAAGTTAGCCTTGCAATGGCTAAACAAAGAACATTCTTTAAACCTCAACTGCAAATCATATTCAGTTCATGAACTGTTTTTGAATATGTGTAGTTATGATTTGGCTAATAACTCGGCAAATGGAAGGCAGACGGTGGTGTAGTGTTATTGTGAATGGACTAGTAATCCAGAGACCCAGGGTAATTCTCTGGGGACCTGGGTTACCAAGTACTGGGTTCAAATCCCACCAAGGCAGACGGTGAAATTTGAATCAACTTAGAATGGCCATTAAATGGGCGTCCTTCTTGAAAGCAGTTTATAAAAACAATTTGGAATTGAAATGTCAAATGATGACCATGAAACCTTGGTTGTCACAGAAACCCACCTGGTTCACTAGGGGAACTGTAGGAAAGGAAATCTGCCATCCTTGTCTGGTCCATATGTGACTCCAGACCCACAGCAACGTGGTTGACTCTATAATGCCCTTGGTTCAAGGGCAATTGGGGATTGACAATAAATGCGAGCCTCTCCAGTGACACCCACGTCCCATGTAAGAATAAAGAAAAAAATACTTTAAATTGAAGTCTTTGAATTGTTGGTAATGCACTTGTTTTTATATCTGAATATTTTACTGCATGTTAGCACCTACATCAACTACCTCATGATGCTGTAGTAAAGGTATTGCGGCAAACCAAATTTAATTGTAAATGATTTCCACTCGACAGAATTTATAAACTGCTTTCAAGAAGGACGCCCATTTAATGGTCATTCTAAGTTGATTTTGTGGTTTTGTCAGGTAATGGTTTGGCAACTATCATTTATGAGCTCTGCTTATATCATGGCTGCAATCAGTTGCATTTTTACAAATGGAAATAGCCCAAATACATGGTACAATGTACCGATACCTATAGAAACAGATGGCAGAAATGTGTATTCTATATTGATGTTAGCTGTGTTATGGGTATGTTGCAAAGATGGCCTAGGAATCGATTGTTTTGGGAGTTTGATATTTGTATTACTTAGAGCTTGAATTGTGAAGCACTTAGAATGTTGCCACGAAGCCAGTTGACCAGTTTATGTTGCCCATTATTACAGTCTGAAGTCGCAGGTAAGACCAAAAGGAATAGTGAATGAAATGTGTGATGACCTTCAGTGATTTCAGTTTCTGTTTGGAGTGCAGTGCACAAGAGTGCAGTTTGTCAGGAGAAGCAAAATTATATGCAGGAGGCAGTTGAAGTAGTTGATGTGGAACCTTCTGGGAGAATAACATTAGATTCATGAGTGCTATAACTTATTCAAAACCTAAAGAAAAACTGTCTTCCGTTGCCCCTCAAAATCTGTTGAATTGTTGGGATTTGTGTACTATTCAACAGCCGTGAGAATTGCATGATCTGACATGCATAGGATAGTGGCACAAGATTATGCTGACACTGGTTTTAAGATGGAGTATGCGGAGTTGGAAATGCCTTGCCACTTATCACCCGAATTTAATCCCAACCCTTGAGACATAGCTATCAACTGATTCTAACTATGCTCAGCTTTCAGGAACTTAAAAAATTAAAACATTTATTTCTTGCAGCAGAAAACAGTTCATAGAATCATAGAATCCCTACAATGCAGAAGAAGGCCATTTGGCCCATCAAGTCTGCACCGACCAACCGAATGAGCACTCTTCCCAAGGCCATTCCACAACCCTTTCCGTAATCCCACCGAGCCTGCCATCCCTGGACACTAAGGGGCAGTTTAGAATGGCCAATCCTACTTAACCTGCACATCTTTGGACTGTGGGAGGAAACTGGAGCACCCGGAGGAAACCCACGCAGACATGAGGAGAATGCGTAAACTCCACACAAGCAGTCACCCAATGTCTGAATTGAATGAGGGTCTCTGGTGCTGTGAGGTAGCAGTGCTGACTACTATGCCACCATGTTGTCCGTTGTCTAATTCAGTGTTCTTCTAACTTTTTTCCGGAGACCCATTTTTTACCAACCAGCCAACCTTCGTGACCCACGCCGGCCGACCTGTGCGACCCATCATTTCCTCTTGCCTTATTTGCTCCTGACAAAAATGGAGGGAATGGTTTTGGGTCCCTTTGGCCCTCGTACACGCTCCTCCAATGGAACCTGTTGGATGAAGGTGAAGCCTTCTGGTGTCGGAAAGTATGGAGTCTCCATCTGTCCAAAGTTCTTCATTTTTTCCGTAATAAAATTTTATCAAATAAACACGCCCGAACTTGTAAAAAAAAAAAATTAAATGAATAAAATAAATGAAAAAAAAAAATCAAAATTAAATGAGCAAAATAAATGAATAATATGAATAAAACCTCCCGAGCTTGTAAAGCAAAAAGCTGCGACTGTTTAAAAAAAAAAAATAGTTTTTTCACATCATCGGCGCGCATGCGCAGTGTGACCGCATTTTTTTTTTACATGTTCGCGGCCCTTTTGAAGGCCGCTTGCAGCCGGCTGTTGCGCGCAGATTTGTGCGATTGGGAGAGCCGCGATGGACAGCTCAGCGACCCATCTGCGTGCCTTGCCCCCGAGTTTGACAATGCATGGTCTAATTGAAGTTCAAGGAATATTCGTTAGTGATTTCAAATTGTCTTCTGCCTTTTTGTGGCTTGCTGTAACCACTGCATCTTGCCCATATTGCAGAGCTTGGCCTTTCCTTCTTACCTTTTTATATTCTTGTAAACACTGACTTGTATGTGACAATTTTACACACTGGTTAAAGTTTAAGGTATCACTTTAAAAGCTACAGTGTGAATGCTCACCCTTCTAAATGAAGAGGAAGTGGTGCATTGGTTTTGATCTTCCAGAATTCCTTAGATTCTAGTACAATTCCTAAGGATTGGTAGGTAGTGAACCTAACTGCTATTTAAGAAAGGGGGAAGAGAGAAAATGGGAATCGTTGGGCCGTGTTCCACTAAACTGTATGGGTAGGCTGCTGTGCTGTAACCTGAAAGGCGGCGTGCAGACTTGTTCTGAGAAATAACTTGTCTGCATGGCCATACAATGAAAAAAACACAACAAAACTTCTGAAGGATTATTGACTATTGGCCATTTAGTCTAACTAATGTCAATAGTCGGCAAAACGCTAACATTTATAATACTGTAACCTCTCCCTGGAAATCTATTGCTCAGAAACACCAATTGTCCAGAGGTTTTTTGAGTAGATTCAAGCATAATTTTAGTATGGTGCTATGGGAGTGGAGACACGAAAGATTTATTTGGATAAGTTTATTGCTGATGTTCTATTGTTTTATCTTTCAAGTAAATGTTATCTTTCAAGTAAATGTTTATATCTGTGGTGTATTCCGGTTCTCTCTCTGCTTAGGACCCATGGAACTGAAGGGAATGTAAAAATATTGTTTGAGGATTAATCATTGCAAGGAAAGCAGTAAGAATAGGCATTTATGGGTTGGCAGGCTGGAACTAATAGAGCAATGACGAGGTTACTTGGGCTCAGCTATTTGCAATCTATGTTAATGACTTAGATTAGGGGGGTAGAATGTAATATATCTATGTTTGCTAATGATACAAAGTTGGGTGGGACTGTCAGCAGTGAGGAGGACAAAAGAGGCTGCAGAGGGATGTGATGAATGTCGGAAATTGTTAGATTTTGTTGTAGTAATGTTATTAAGAACAGGTTAAAATGTATGCAGGCAGTATGTTTGCAAATGCAGTGATTAAGGGATTGTAAAGGTGAGGTAATCATTGATTTTAACCATTTATTTGTTTACATATAGATGGCTAATGGAATATATGTTAATGTTTTCAAATATCCTGGGGTGTAGATATTTCCAGGGATTATGTTTAGTCCTAGCTAAGCAGGTCATGGGACATCTTAGTGGGGGGAAGACTAGAGAATGCATTGTTTGGGACGTAGATATGTAATTAATAGGAGGGGACAGGTCTGTCTGTAGTTGCAGTTTGTCATGGGATTTTCATCTGACAAGTCGAAGGATTTTTAGGTTGTCCCTGAATGGGTCTCCCTCCAAAGGTCTGCACAGAGACACAAGTAACCCTGATTGTTACGTTTATAAGTGGGAGTGAATTGTATTGGGTTGCTGAACTGGAATATATAGTGGTAAGTGTAGCTAGGGAGTTAGTTTTTTCCCCTTTTATTTAAGAACAATTTTTACTGTTATTGGAAAGCTACGACTGTGTTGCTAATGTGATTGATTCTGTGTTTAAATTAAAAGATT
Organism: Scyliorhinus canicula; assembly: GCF_902713615.1. Lineage (NCBI taxonomy): Eukaryota > Metazoa > Chordata > Chondrichthyes > Carcharhiniformes > Scyliorhinidae > Scyliorhinus > Scyliorhinus canicula. The sequence continues at coordinate 180,813,749 of NC_052155.1, read as the reverse complement.
GTTTTACATTAAAGGTATCTATTGGTCAGTGTTATCTGTGACGAATGCAAGAATTGGTACATATATTGTATTTCATGTATCTGATGCAGTAATGTTTTTAAAGCCTGGGTTAGTTAGGATGTGTATGTATCTGATGTAGTAATATTTTTTAAACATCCTGCTTTAAAAGAAAGACCGACACTGGCAGTAGAAGGTGCAATTAGGAGGTCATGAAAGTTAGATCTTTGTTATTGCAAACCATGCTTGTGTTTACAAGGAAAGGCCTAATGGATTTTTGTTATCATTTCTGGGGAGTAGATAATTAGAGACATTGTGCTTAAACTTAAGCAAGTAGGTTGTGGAATGGGATGATGTAATTAATGGGAGGAGCCAAGTCTGGGACAGTCAGTTTTGAGTCTGCTGTCAGTCTCTCACAACGCCCCTCCTATTGTCTCTGTGCAACTTGTCTCGTTTCAAGTGTGCAGCAGATAACCCTCTGTTTTGCCAATTGTATTTAAAATGGTTTTTGACCTGTGATGAGTTTTGCTTGATTGCGTGTCAGTTAGGAATAATTGTCCTAGTATAATTGTCAAACTCGGGGGCAAGACACCCAGGTGGGTCGCTGAGCTGTCCGTCGCGGCTCTCCCGATTGCACAAATCTGCGCGCAACAGCCGGCTGCAAGCAGCCTTCAAAAGGGCCGCGAACATGTATAAAAAAAAATACTGTCGCACTGCGCATGCGTGCCACATCATGCGCAAACTATGTTTTTTTTTAAAATGGTCGCAGCTTTTTGCTTTACAAGTTCGGGAGGTTTTATTCATATTATTCTTTTTATTATTAAGCATTGTTCAACTGGTAATTGTAAGCTATATTTCTGAGGTGTTAAGTAGTATAATACTGTAAAGTTTGTTTTAATATGCCATATCCCTGTTTTTGCATGGACTCGCTCTTGGAGTGGAGTATCTTTTCCTCACAGTTTTGCAAATTTAAAAAAAGGTGATTGGGATTCCTGTCCAGTATCCGAGTAAATGTTGGGGGTCTGGTCTGGGATCATCATAATTACTCCTGTGGTTTAGTCGTTATCCCTCAAATTGCAAATAACAGGTTGGCAGGTTGGATGAGTGGGCAAAGATATGGCAAATGGAATATGGAAGTGTGAAGGTAACCATTTTAGTTGTAATAATAAAGATGGATAGTATTTTTTTGAATAGTGAGCATTCAGATGAACCTAGATGTCCTTGTTAGCTTTCGGTGGTTAGAGTAATGTATTGAGTTTTTTGAGAAGGTGACCAAACAGGTGGATGAGGGTAAAGCGGTTGATGTGGTGTATATGGATTTCAGTAAGGCGTTTGATAAGGTTCCCCACGGTAGGCTATTGCAGAAAATAAGGAAGTATGGGATTGAAGGTGATTTAGCGGTTTGGATCAGTAATTGGCTAGCTGAAAGAAGACAGAGGGTGGTGGTTGATGGCAAATGTTCATCCTGGAGTTCAGTTACTAGTGGTGTACCACAAGGATCTGTTTTGGGGCCACTGCTGTTTGTCATTTTTATAAATGACCTGGAAGAGGGTGTAGAAGGATGGGTTAGTAAATTTGCAGATGACACGAAGGTCGGTGGAGTTGTGGATAGTGCTGAAGGATGTTATAGGATACAGAGGGACATAGATAAGCTGCAGAGCTGGGCTGAGAGGTGGCAGATGGAGTTTAATGCGGAAAAGTGTGAGGTGGTTCACTTTGGAAGGAGTAACAGGAATGCAGAGTACTGGGCTAATGGCAAGATTCTTGGTAGCGTAGATGAACAGAGAGATCTCGGCATCCAGGTACATAAATCCCTGAAAGTTGCCACCCAGGTTAATAGGGCTGTTAAGAAGGCATATGGTGTGCTAGCCTTTATCAGTAGGGGGATTGAGTTTCGGAGCCACAAGGTCATGCTGCAGCTGTACATAACTCTGGTGCGGCCGCTCCTGGAGTACTGCGCGTAGTTCTGGTCACCACATTATAGGAAGGATGTGGAAGCTTTGGAAAGGGTTCAGAGGAGATTTACTAGGATGTTGCCTGGTACGGAGGGAAGGTCTTACGAGGAAAGGCTCAGGGAATTGAGGTTGTTTTCGTTCGAGAGGAGAAGGCTGAGCGGTAACTTAATAGAGACATATAAGATAGTCAGAGGGTTAGATAGGGTGGACAGTGAGAGTCTCTTTCCTCGGATGGTGATGACCAACACGAGGGGACATAGCTTTTAAATTGAGGGGTGGTAGATATAGGACAGATGTCAGAGGCAGTTTCTTTACTCAGAGAGTAGTAGGGGTGTGGAACGCCCTGCCTGCAACAGTAGTAGACTCTCCAACTTTAAGGGCATTTAAGTGGTCACTGGATAGACATATGGATGAAAATGGAATAGTGTAGGTCAGATAGGCTTCAGATGGTTTCACAGGTCGGCGCAACATCGAGGGCTGAAGGGCCCGTACTGCGCTGTAATGTTCTATGTCTATGTCTAATTGTTGCCACATTCCCAGAGGACCATAGACTGCACTCCTCCTTTTGAGAGCTGACTGTTGGTGATTTAACCTACCCGAGTTTCACCACACCTTGGGCACAGGGCAAGATTGACACGTTATTCATGAATGACTTCAGTTGGTGCGGGAATTGAACCCACGCTGTTGGCACCGCACCAAATCACAAACCAGCTATCCAGCCAACTGAGCTAACCGATCCTCTTGAGTTTGGATGGAAAATGGTCTGTAGTTCCTTTTACAAACGGATTGGCATTTTAAGAGTAAAGAAGCCATAGTACTCCAGGTGCAGCCTCACCAGTGTCCTGTGTGAGTGTATTGTGTATCTTAAGGGAGAACGTCAAGTGAGTGCAACAAAGGTTTATTGGACTGGTTCCTGGGTAGAGGCTGTTGTCCCATGAAGAGAGATTGACTAATTTAGGCCTATGTTTCCTGATGTTTCGAAGAATGAGAGGCGATTTGATTGAATCATATAAAATTCCTAAGGGACTTGACCGGGTAAATGCTGAGAGAGTGTTTTCCTTGACTAGAGAATTTAGAACATGGGATCGCAGTCTGAGAATAAGAAGTTCGTCATCTGGGACTGAGATGAAGCAAAATTTCTTCACTTGAGGATGAGGAATCTTTGGAATTATCTACTCCCATCGAGCTGTGGATGCTCAGTGGTTGAGTATATTTGAGTGTCCTGCTCTCATGTCCACTGGTCCGTCCTTGGCCTGCTGCAATGTTCCAGTGAAACCCAGTACAAACTGGAGGAACAGGACCGTATCTTCCGATTAGGCACGTTGCAGCCTTTCGAACTGAGTTCAGCAACCTCAAACTGTGAACTCTCCTCCACCCCATTTTTATTTCTATCAATTTTTAAAAAAAATTTCCGTCCACCTGATTTCCCCCCACCATTGTCCCTCCCACTCCACTTGGGTCATCTGTTCCCCGTTCCTAGTTGCCCTTTGATGCACTGCTTACCTTTGTTCTGTCGTTAACATATTCTAATCTCTATGTGCCACTTTCAGCTCCCTTCTTAGCCTTGAGCACCCCCATTTACATTCCCTTTGTCTTTCCCTCCATGACATCTTTGTCAATCTCCACCCATTGCTGGCCCTCTATCCTGCTCCACGCCCCCCTCAAAACAGCATAATCTGACCCTCTTTCCAGTTATCTCTAGTTTTGACGAAGAATCATCCAGACTCAAAACAAACATGCTCTTCTCTCTTCACAGATGCTGTCAGACCTGCTGAGATTGTCTAATAGTGTTTTTGTTTCAGATTCCAGCACCCAGAGTCATTTCCTTCTATCTTCGAGTATATTTGAGTCTGAGATTGACAGAATTTTGGCTATCAAGGGATATGGGATGTTGTGGGAGGGTGGAGTTCAGGTACATAGAACATAGAACAGTACAGCACAGAACAGGCCCTTCGGCCCTCAATGTTGTGCCGAGCCATGATCACCCTACTCAAACCCACGTATCCACCCTATACCCGTAACCCAACAACCTCCCCCTTAACCTTACTTTTTTATTAGGACACTACGGGCAATTTAGCATGGCCAATCCACCTAACCCGCACATCTTTGGACTGTGGGAGGAAACCGGAGCACCCGGAGGAAACCCACGCACACAGGGGGAGGACGTGCAGACTCCACACAGACAGTGACCCAGCCAGGAATCGAACCTGGGACCCTGGAGCTGTGAAGCATTTATGCTAACCACCATGCTACCCTGCTGCCCCTAAAGTTTCGAATTTGTTATTGCGATGGCCGGGAATCGAACCCGGGTCAACTGCTTGGAAGGCAGCTATGCTCACCACTATGATCACCACAATCTGTTTAAAACACGATGCAGGCTTGAAGAACTACTCCAGCTCCTATTTTGTGACATTCCCATACTCTAATCTGAATTTTCTTAGATCTTCCCCCCAAAAAATGTGTTCATAGTTTTTGTATTTTACTGACCTCTTTTGGGATGCTTCATCAAGGTACCTGTAATGGAGCAAAAACTGTTTGAATCTGAACAATACAGGTTCAGTTTCCATACTGTGCTGTGTAGGCCCAAGTCAGGGCAGTACTTGAGTTGCTCTGAATTGGCTTTGGTACTCTTGGGCTAGGAAGACAAAATGTCTGGCAGGTTCCTTTTTATTCTCAGTTGCTGAAATGTGTTTTTATACCCATTTTACTAATTTTTCAGTGTTCCGAATCATTATGACTTCGAATTAAATTTTTTATGATTCATTCAATGCTTTAATATTCAATATTTGCAACTATTTACTAAAATGAGTAATTGAATTATTAATATTTGCAGATAGTTGCAGGATAGATGAAACCAAAGAGCCTGAACCTCAAAACCACAAGGAGAGTTTTGACTGCATTTCATGACGTCATTCTTTCTGAAAAATAGACAAGAAAACCTTTTGTCTCAATAAAGCAGTTTTCCTTTTCAAATTGTCACTTGGGCACTCTTTTCTAACTGTTCAGTGAGTAAAAATACTGAGTGATATGGTATTAAGCTATGTTTGAAGGCCCTACTTCATGCTGGTTGCTCTCAGTCGGAACAACAGTGAGTGGTATGTGCCAGTTATCTCGGTGCAGTTGAGCGAAGAAACTTCAAATCAGCTGCATTTCCCACTCTGTCTTTGTGTTTGCACTGTCGACTATGCTTCTTCACTTGGAGCAATCAGGATGAAGTGACACTACTGCGCAGGCACAACTAAGATTAAAATGAGATATGGTAAATCAAGAAATAACGAATAGACAATGCTATGTTTGTTTCTTTAAATCCTGAAGAGTTGAGGAAAGAATAAAACAGAAAAGAGTGACACAGTTAGATTTGGGTTTATTGAAATGAAATGAAAAATGAAAATCGCTTATTGTCACAAGTAGGCTTCAAATGAAGTTACCGTGAAAAGCCCCTAGTCGCCATATTCCGGCGCCTGTTCGGGGAGGCTGTTACGGGAATTGAACCGTGCTGCTAGCCTGCCTTGGTCTGCTTTCAAAGCCAGCGATTTAGCCCTGTGCTCAGCAGCTCCTGTCACGTGTGCTGAGGTACAGTGAAAAGTATGGTTCTGCATACAGCCCAGACGGATCATTCCATACATGAAAAAGCATAGGACATACGATAAATACACAATGTAAATACATAGACATCAGGTGAAACATACAAAGTGTAGTGCTACAACAGGGTCCCAGGTTCGATTCCCGGCTGGGTCACTGTCTGTGCGTAGTCTGCACGTCCTCCCCGTGTGTGCGTGGGTTTCCTCCGGGTGCTCCGGTTTCCTCCCACAGTCCAAAGATGTGCGGGTTAGGTGGATTGGCCATGCTAAATTGCCCGTAGTGTAAGGTTAATGGGGGGATTGTTGGGTTACGGGTATACGGGTTACGTGGGTTTAAGTGGGGTGATCATTGCTCGGCACAACATCGAGGGCCGGGGGGCCTGTTCTGTGCTGTACTGTTCTATGTTCTATGTGTGGAGAAATCCGTTCAGTCCATAAGAGGGTGATTCAGCAGTCCAGTAACAGCGGGGAAGATGATGTTTTTGAACCTGTTAATGCGTATTCTCAGACTTTTGTATCTTCTGTCTGATGGAAGAGTTTGGAAGCGAGAATAGCCTGGGTGGGAGGGGTTTTTGAGTCTGCTGCCCGCTTTCCCAAGGCAGCGGGAGGTGTAGAAAGTCTGTGGATGGGAGTCGGGTCCATGTGATGGACTAGGCTGTGTTTATGACTCTCTGTAGTTTCTTGTGGTCTTGGGCCGAGCAGTTGCCATACCAGGCTGAGGGTGTACAAGGCAGTGCAATGAGTCTTGATTTCAACATAGTGACAGTGTAGGGAGGAGGAAGGATGTATATAGAACATAGAACATAGAGCGATACAGCGCAGTACAGGCCCTTCGGCCCTCGATGTTGCACCGACATGGAAAAAAATTAAAGGCCATCTAACCTACACTATGCCCTTATCATCCATATGCTTATCCAATAAACTTTTAAATGCCCTCAATGTTGGCGAGTTCACTACTGTTGCAGGTAGGGCATTCCACGGCCTCACCACTCTTTGCGTAAAAAACCCACCTCTGACCTCTGTCCTATATCTATTACCCCTCATATAGGCTACCATTTTCAAAATATGTATCATATTTTCAGAATTGTTGAGGAAATCAAGGTTAATATATGGCACTTTTTACACAGTAAACCTCCCATCCCTTTGCAGGAGTGATGTCAAACCTAATTTGACATGAAAAATGAGATTAGGACAGCTAGCCAAAAGCTTGATCAAGGAGAGAGTTTTAAGAAGCGTCTTGAAGGAGGTGGAGAGTTGGAGAAATTTAAAGAGGAGTTCTGGAATTTAGTGTCTTGGCACCTGAAGGCTCAGCTGCTAATGGTGGAGAGATGGAAATCGGGAATGTGCTGAAGACCAGAGTGAGAGGAGCGCAGCAATCGGAGAAGCAGAGCTTCTTGGAACCAACTTAGGCACAGATGTGCGAGTTCTGTTTACATTCAAAGGAGATTGAGACCAGGAATGACAATAGATGTAGCTACAAGGCGAGATTGGCTAGGTTGGGGTTATTTTCCTTGGAACAAAGATGGCTGAGGAGTTACTTAATTGAGGTGTACAAAATTATGAGCGGAAGGGATAAAGTGGACAGGATAAAATGCTTCCCCTGGTGGAAAATTCTAGAACCAGTGGACATTGATTCAAGATAAGTGGCAGAAGGTGTAAAGGGAAATGAGGAAGAACCTTTTTTTAAGCAGAGGGTAGTGGGAGCCTGGAATTCGCTGCCCCAAGTGGAGGCAGAGACCCTGAATTCTTTTTGGAAAAAATTTAGTTATCCAATTTTCCCCCCAATTAACGGGCAACTTAGTGTGGCCAATTCACCCACCCTGCACATTTTTTTTTTTTGGGTTGTGTGGGTAAAACCCACGCAGACACAGGGAGAATGTGCAAACTCCACACGGACAGTGATCTGGGGCCGGGATTTAACCCAGGTCCTAAGTGCCCTGAGGCAGCAGTGCTAATCATTGCGTCACCATGACTCCCTCTAAACTCTTTTTAAAAAGATCTGCACCTTAAGTGCTGCAGGGCTTTGGACCATATACAGGAAGGTGGGATTATAAAGGGCCCCCAGTGTCCTCGGGCTGGCACGGATATGATGGACCAAACAACTTCCTTCTGTGTTGTAACTTTTCTATGGTTCCATGTACAAAGTGTCAAGGTTTTGGGGAGGTTCAGTTGATACTTCTGACCTAATGCCCTTGGTGTGTTCTGACCCAGATCTATTTCTCTATTGACGCTTTGTAACTGTGGGAGGTGGACACCAAGCGTGTATTTGCCACCAAGAGAAAGTAATATCTAGCTGTGCTACAGTGGGATACCTACAGTATCAGAAGATGTCGCTGCATTTAGTTGTTAGTGCGGGGGGGGGGGGGGGGGGGGGGGTGTTGTGTGTGTGTGTGTGGTGCAGAAGCACTCCAAAGATCTATTTTGAGTTTGGATCTAAACAACGGAGGTGTTTAGGGCCAGGACACAGGGAAGGTGCCAATTATTACGGCCTCTCTACCGCCGGGTATACCCCCAAACCTCTCCTGGTGGTCCCCGGGTTTCAGGTGGTAGAAGCAGGAAAATTGGATAGGTATCCTGGACACAGTGTTCTGTTGTTGTATGTATTTGTGAAGCTGGCTGACCTCCCTGCAGCTGGAAGGGGAGGATATTATAGTGTGCAGGAAGGTAGCAGGCAATTTCCCTTGATTTTTGACCATGCACCACCCAATTTTGAACAGTATTGTGGAGCAAATGTTGTCTCTGAAATTGGAACAAATTTGAGGTACAAGAAGAAACTGCATCTTTTGAAGTGAAAAATTTCTTGCAGTTTATTGTCACATGTACAGAAGTACAGTGAAACTTATTTTTCTGCGGCCAAGGGAACGTACACAGGACATGCATAGTAGACAAAAGAATAATCAACAGAGTACATTGACAATGGTACATCAACAAATAGTACGGAAGAAGGGCAGCATAGGGCGACGTGGATAGTGTTCTTACAGGGAACAGATCAGTCCAAGCGAGAGTTGTTGAGGAGTCTGGCAGCTGTGAAGAAGAAGCTGTTCCTGTGTCTGGATGTGGATGTGCGGGTCTTCAGACTTCTGTACCTCCTGTCTGATGGAAGGGTCTGGAAGAAGGCAATGCCTGGGGGGGGGGGTTCTCTGATAATGCTGTCTGCCTTCCTGAGGCAGCGGGAGGAGTAGACCGAATTAATGGGAGGGTGGCAAGCTTGTATGATGCGTTGGGCTGAGATCACCACACTCTGCAGTTTCTTGGGATCTTGGGCCGAGCTGTTGCCATACCTAGCTGTAATGCAGCCGGATAGGATGCTCTCTATCGCACATCAGTAGAGCAGAACCGTAAGAAGTCTTACAACACCAGGTTAAAGTCCAACAGGTTTGTTTCGCATCACTAGCTTTTGTAGCACTGCTCATTCCTCAGGTGAATGAAGAGGTGGGTTCCAGAAACACACATGTGGACAAAGTCAAAGATGAAAAACGATACTTTGAATGCGAGTCTTTGCAGGTAATTAAGTCTACAGATCCAGACGGAGCAACTGGAGAGAGGGATTATCACAAGTTAAAAGAGTTTTGAATTGTCTCAAGCCAGGACAGTTGGTAGGATTTCACAAGCCCAGGCCAGATGGGGTGAAATGTAATGTCACATGAATCCTATGGGCAGCCCTCCGTATACACAGGATCTGCTCCGATGAGGAGGAGCGTAACAGACATCAACAGACGCTGAAAGATGCCCTCGTACGAACGGAATATGGCGCCCAACTCATCGACCGACAGTTCCAACGCACCACAGCAAAAAAACGCACCAATCTCCTCAGAAGACAAACATGGGACACAACCAACAGAGCACCCTTCGTCGTCCAGTACTTCCCCGGAACGGAGAAACTACGACATCTTTGCAGTCTTCAACACATCATCGATGAAGATGAACATCTTGCCAAGGCCATCCCCACACCCCCACTACTTGCCTTCAAACAACTGCGCAACCTCAAACAAACCATTGTTTGCAGCAAACTACCCAGCCTTCAGAACAGCGACCACGACACACACAGCCCTGCCATAGCATTCTCTGCAAGACATGCCAGATCATCGACATGGGTATCACCATTACATGTGATAATGCCACCCACCAGGTACGTGGTACATACTCGTGCGACTCAGCCAACGTTGTATACCTCGTACGCTGCAGGAAAGGATGTCCCGAAGCGTGGTACATTAGTGAGACCATGCAGATGCTGTGACAATGGATGAATGCACGTTGTGCGACAATCGCCAGGCAGGAATGTTCCCATCCAGTCGGGCCTGGGCTTGCAAAATCCTACCAACTGTCCTGGCTTGAGACAATTCAAAACTCTTTAACCTGTGATTATCCCTCTCTCCAGTTGCTCCGTCTGGACCTGTAGACTTAATTACCTGCAAAAACTCTCATTCAAAATATCGTTTATCATCTTTGACTTTGTCTACATATATGTTTCTGGAACCCACCTCTTCTTTCACCTGAGGAATGAGCAGTGCTACAAAAGCTAGTGATTTGAAACAAACCTGTTGGACTTTAACCTGGTGTTGTAAGACTTCTTACTGTGCTCACCCCAGTCCAACGTCGGCATTTCCACATCATATCTGTAGACGTTTGAGAGTTGATACAGACATGCTGAATTTCTTTACCTTCCTTAGGAAGTAGAGATGTTGTTGGGCTTTCTTGACTGTTGCATCAACGTGATTGGACCAGGACAGACTGCTGGTGATGGTGACCCCCAGGAACGTAAAGCAATCGACCAGCTCTACTTCGGAGCCATTGATGTAGACGGGGGTGTGTATCGTGCTACACTTCCTGAAGTGGATAATCAGTTCCTTGGTCTTTCCAGCATTTAAAGAGAGGTTGTTTTTGGTACATCATCCAATCAAGTGATCTATTTCACTTCTGTAGTCTGATTCATCGTTGTTTGAGATGTGACCCTCCACAGTTGTATCATCTGCAAACTTATAGATTGAATTGGAGTTGAATCTTGCCACACAGGGGAGGCCCAGCCAACCACACCCACATGTTCTGGGCAGACATGTCGGGTTCTGGACACCCAATGTCCAAAGTTGTGAGGGTGGAGCCAAGTCAAAGTGACAGTCTTCGGGGTATCAGACCAGTCAGAACTCTTGATGGGAAATGGGGCTGACGCCCTTGCCTTTGCCTCCCTAATTGCCTGCTGAAGAATCCTGCTCGGCTGGCAATCAGCAGCACGACCCAAAGCTGTAGACTGGCTGTCCGACCTGTCGGAATTTCTCCAGCTGAAAAAAATCACATTCGCCATCTGGAGGTTGGAAAAGGGCTTCCACAAGACGTGGAAACCATGAGTGTTTAGACAATCTACTGGACCTCTGGATTTAGTTCCTCTGTTCCTTTTATGGAAAAATCTATCTGCAGCAAGACTCCGTCACTGGCCCCAGTCCATCGTAATGTTTTTTGCTCCAGCCAGGTGGTGTCCTGTTCTTCAACGCCCCCTTTAAGTGTACTTTGCCAGGTTTTCTTTAGCCAGCCCGATCGTCTTTTCCTACCTTGTGGTGCCCATTGTACTGTCACTCTACATCTGGGAGGGGTGATATGTGTCTGACCAGTCTGTTATGTCTCTGTCACGATGTCCCACAGGTGCTTTTGACAAGATGTTGGTAGCACTTCTCCATTGGTGATGTCTCTCCATGTGATGTCCAGGATCTAACCTTGGCAAAGTTGGTGAAAGACGTCCTAAGTGACACCTTTGCTGTTCTCTTCAATGTCTCGCTGGCATAGTTTGCAGTTGGTCCCACTATGACATGTAGAATTGTGGATTCATGGCTGTGTTGATGGTTTTGAATGCTTAGACTGCATGGAGCTGCTGGAAGATCAGTGCTGCTTTGTCCATTATTGTGTGGACATCTATTTCTACATCACTCTCCCTGGAGATTTAGATTTTTGTTTTTGATTTGATTTATTATCGTCACATGTATTGCTATACAGTGAAAACTATTGTTTCTTGCATGCTGTACAAACAATGCATACCGTCCATAGGGAAGGAAGGAGAGACTGCAGAATATAATGTTACAGTTATAGCAAGGTGTAGAGAAAAGATCAACTTAATACGCGGTAGGTCCATTCAAAAGTCTGATGGCAGTAGGGAAGAAGCTGTTCTTGAGTCGGTTGGTGCGTGACCTCAAACTTTGGTATCTTTTTCCTGATGGAAGAAGGTCCGGGGTGTGTGGGGTCCTTTAATTATGCTGACTGCCTTTCCGAAGCAGCGGGAATTGTAGACAGAGTTGATGGATGGGAGGCTGGTTTGCATGATGGATTGGGCTACATTCACAACCTTTTGTAATTTCCTGTGGTCTTGGGCAGTGCAGGCTCCATACCAAGCTGTGATACAACCAGAAAGAATGCTTTCAATGGTGCATCTGTAGAAGTTGGTGAGTGTCGTAGGTGACATGCCAAATTTCCTTCCCCTTCTGAGAAAGTAGAGTCGTTGGTGGGCTTTCTTAACTATAGTGTCGGCATGGGGGGACCAGGACAGGTTATTGGTGATCTGGACACTGAAAAACTTGTCTCTCGACACTTTCTACTTTGTTCCCATTGATGCAGACAGATGTAGCTTCCTAGGTAGGGGAAGTAGTCAACATTGCCTCTGTTCTGTTTTCCGACGGTGAAGGGGCGAGACGCCATTGTCTACAAAGATAATTTTAAGGCATTTATATTTTTATTCACAAATGCTAGAAATAAGATAACATTTTAAGTGGGTTTAATTTAATGTTTCTGTGCCTGGAAGATACATGCTGGATAAAGGTGTTTGAATGTGTGAGGATTGATTAAATTCCAACTGCGTTTGTACTCTGCTTCGAGAGGGCTAGAGAGTGAAAAATAAAAAAAAGCCATAAACATGTGGCGTTGCTTAGCAACTGGAGGTCCTTGTAAGGTAAAGACATCTGAAGGTAAGAGAGGAGAGACCAAGGAATTGTTTATTTTTCCTTAATTCTTCTGAACAAGTGTTCTGAATTAAAGAGACCATTATAGCGACTGAATTTCAAGTGTGGCGGGAGACTTCAGAGGTAGATGAACGTTTGATGTCATTTTAATACATCGAAAGTTAAAGCAATTGTGAGCACTTTGCACAGCAGTCAAGACCAAGGAATCCTAAAGGGGTTGGTGTGAAATCCTGGAGTGGAGTTTTATTTGAAAGTGTCATTGGTAAAACCTGGACTGGATGTCGGAATGAAAACTGCCATGGAAAGCATAATTATGAGGACATTTAAAGCGTGTTTTTGAGTGGAAACGCTCCAGTGAAATCACCTGGGGAGGTGATTCTGAGAAGACATCCAGCGACAATAACTTGGGTTTAGAGCGGAGTGTATATTTGACCAGTCATCTTGTGTGCTTAAAAGGGACTTTGTTAGTGAGACCATTGTAGTTTAAGATGTACTTTGTAATCCATGTTTTAATCTTTAAATCTGTGTGTGTTTGTTAAGCTAAGAGGGAGTAAAGGTGTATTGTATTATAATCCAATTTTTCATGTTTAATAATTTTTTTCTTGTTAAAACTAATTAATGGTCCCATGACTGTTCCTCCACGTTTTATTTAAAAAAAAAGTTATGGTCTGTTGAGTCCATGTTCCATTCTCTGATCTTCCCGTCCATTATAACATCAACTGGGATCCTAACAAGTGATATTTATTCTCAGGCTGTGTAAAGGGTAATTTAAATGCCAATTTAATTTGTGATCTATAACCTTGATCTTTGTGCTGGCTTCTTGAAACTACCTAGCTGGGACAGACCTTTCCTAATTGAAAGGGTTGAAGTTTCTTAAAATGGGATGTTATTTTAGTTGGGGCATGCATTCGATGCAAGAAATGTACCCAAAAGAAAATGCTAATTATTTGATGAAATGAAAATCGCTTATTGTCACGAGTAGGCTTCAAATGAAGTTACTGTGAAAAGCCCCTAGTCGCCACATTCCAGCGCCTGTTCGGGGAGGCTGTTACGGGAATCGAACCGTGCTGCTGGCTTGCTTTGGTCTGCTTTCAAAGCCAGCGATTAGCCCTGTGAGCTAAACAGCCCCTTGATGCAGGTTACATGGAGTCAAAAAGTTTATTGTAACTGATGACTTTTATTGCTAATCTGTCATTTAAAAGCAGACACCTCTTTAAAAGTTTACATATTTAGAACAACTTTATGTCACAACCAATTTGATGATTAATACACAAATCATATTAATCGCAGCATGACATGGTGAATGCTTATTGATATCTGAGGCAGACTGATTATGGAAAACGTAACTGCTTTGTTAACACTTGAAGTAGAATCCTTTAATGAGAGCACGGAGTAACAATGGTAAAACCACTTGTCACATTGATTTTGCAGCCCAGTCAAAAGTTTGCGAATAATTGTGCAATTGAGGTGACCATAATCTATGCCAGTTTTGTTTGGTGCAGTAAGCACATTGGAAATGATTACTTTCTTAGAAGTTCTATGTCAAAGTTATTTTCTATCCACCACTATCTCTCTCTGTGCACCAATACCCAACTATAATGAGAAACCAGGATACTTGCTGCCATGTATTTACCAGTCGATCTTTGCGCCAATTGAATTTGCAGAGTGACTTGCCATCAGTACCTATTGGGTGTTCACTGTGGGAAGTTCGGAGTATGATCCAATGAGCAATGGCACAAGAGTCATTGATCCTCCCAACATGCTGTGTACTGTTACTTAAGAACAGTTACTATTGATATAAATTTATTTTGAAATCTAACAGCACACTCTTGCATTTTCCATTTTACCTCCGATTATTGAGATCACCAGTGAAATAATGTTTTATGCATAGTTGCATAGCAGCTGAACTATGTTGAGTATTTTTACAACATAATGAGTCTCACTGTTTATCACAATTTAGTCCAGATTGCAAACTCTATGCCAATGCATGAGGAGAGAGAGAGTGTTATTCATTCTTCTCTTGTTTGAACTGTCCCGAAGATGTGCTGTCACCCCAACTCTGAAATCATCCCTGTACCGCAGCAGCAGGACATTCCGTTTCCCAATGCAGCTGTGGCCTCTTGAGTGAAATTGCTCACTTAAGAGTGTTGCACTGTGGGAAATTTTGAAGCTGTCCCAAATAAATTTCACTGAAGATTATAACAGCTGCCAGTGGGGGAGACTATACTCCCATATGCATGGGCTTGGTGTTCAGTCTTGCTTCTCGAAGATCAGTGGGCTATTTTGACACTCAATTGAGAAATGCAATTCCAAGACATTTTGTGAGAAATGTCTTTGGCAAAGTTTCTTTCAACAGAAGATCCCAGTTAATCCTGGAAATTTGTTTCACCCCAGTTACTGTTCACTTAGGACCAACAGCACCAACTGCAGATGTGCCCAAATTATAACACTCAAGTGGTGTCCCATGAGAACTGCCTATCTGATCCACTTGTATGCCTTCCTCGAAATGATCCAAGTTAAAACAACTTAAATGTAATATGTCTTGGGTTGGTATTTTCTAATTCTATCACTGTCTTGTCATTTCATTAGTGATGCAGAAATATAGCTTCAAAATTTTGGGGGTTGACTAGTCATCAGTTATTGTAAATTGTGCTGAAATGGTTGGGTGTTATTAGTTGATATTCACCCATGCTTTCAAGATACTTCAATTATACACTCTATCCATATTTATTGCTCAAGGTTTTGAGCTTTTTGAACCATTTTCTACAGAATTTTATAAAAGGAGTTATTATGAATTTTCGGATTTTGAAAACACGTGTACTTGGGCAAAGAAATTGAAAAAAGCTGTGATAGTCGGTGCTTAACATGCTAATGAGTTAGTATTCATGTTTCCCCATTGTAAATGAGCAATTTGTTGGCCTGTTTCGGGAAACAAAAAATAATCCTCTCCTCTTTTATGTGCAAGTCTCTTTTTTTTTAAAAAAACTTCATTTTTGGCTGGTGGCAGTGAGATATTGAAGCTGGAGTATGAGGCTTTTTGGAACACTATGTTGCACAGCCGACCTCGTTTTTAAAGATCGTTTAGATTGAAATGCTTTATAAAAAAAAAATAAAAAAATAATTGTCCAATTCTGTTTTTTCAATTCGGGGGCAATTTAGCATAGCCAATCCACCTACACTGCACTCTTTTTGGGTTGTGGGGGGTGAGACCCACACAGACACGGGGAGAATGTGCAAACTCCACACGGACAGTGGGCCGGAATTGAATCCGGATCCTCGGCACTGTGAGGCAGCAGTGCTAACCACTACACCACCGTGCTGCCCTGGATTGATATGCCAAAGAGAGTTTAGAAGTCATCTTGTTTAAGTCGAGCAAACTGACCTTTGGATGTGTCCTTTATTTTCAAACTATTATGTGGATATATTGTACGAATTAAATTAAATAAAATAACTTTTTGTCATAACTGCAGTTTTGTGCATTTGTCTTCCTGTGAAATGAGGAACTTGCATTTATGTCAGCACCTTTGGAATCCTCCAGGCATTCCAGCATGCTTTCCAGTCAGTTACGTACTTTGAATCCCAGTCACTGTTGCAATGTTTGCAAATTCAGCAGTCAATTTTTGCCCCATAACTCCCACAAACTGCCATGTAATGATGACCAGATGAGATCTCTAATGGTTGAAGCAAAAATATTGCCTAAGATGGCCTTCCTCTTCAAATAGTGCCATGGGATTTTCTATGACCAGTTGAAAGGGCAGATGGGACCTCGGTTTCACACATCATGTGAAAGGTGGAACAACAGCTTGATTTGTATTTGGCCGTGGCTCTCCCAAGTGTTCCCTCACCCATCCTTCAGAGAGGTAACATTTGAAAGGACATTAATACGCAGGCTAGATCACAAGGAAATTGTACTGTGAATTCCTGTTTATGCTATTGCGCACATAGAACATACAGTGCAGAAGGAGGCCATTCGGCCCATCGAGCCTGCAATGACCCACTTAAGCCCTCCCTTCCACCCTATCCCTGTAACCCAATAACCCCATCTAAACCTTTTGGTCACTAAGGGCAATTTATCATGGACAATCCAGCTAACCTGCAAGTCTTTGGACTGTGGGTGAAAATCAGAGCACCCGGAGGAAACCCACGCAGACAAGGGGAGAACGTGAGGACTCCGCACAGACAGTGACCCAGTGGGGAATCGAACCTGGGACCCTGGTGCTGTGAAGCCACATAGCTATCCACTTGTGCTCCCGTGCTGCCCGATTTGAGGGGATTATGTGGTAACTCCCATGAAATATGACACTCAATTGTTTTAAGAGGGCAGCTGACATCATTGAACCTGAGATAGTAGCTAAAGCAGATTTGAATTTGTACCAATCAAGTTAACTTCCAACCATGACCGCATTAAATGTGTTAATTAAATGTAAGTCTGATTTCTAAAAATGAATGTCCTTTTTAAAAAAAAAAATGTTTGACCATTATCTCAACATGATCCTTGGTTGAAATACCGTAACATTGGTGACATTGAGAAAAGAGACAATCAATCAAACGCAAGTTCTTTCTAGCAGAAATGCAGAAGACCAATAAGTTTACCAAGAACAAGGGGGAAAAAGCATTTTTAAATGGCACCTTTTCACATCCTTGAGATGCCCCAATACATTTCACAACCAGTTAATTGCTTTTGAAGTGGAGTCACTGTTTTGTTGGCAAATGTGAAAGCTATTTTGTGAACAGTAAGCAGCACATGCGGTCAGTGGTCAGACTATCTGGTTTTGATGGTGATAGCCTAGGCGTGAGATCTCCCTTCTTTTTGACTGCAGTCAGAACAAGTACCTCTTTGGAAAAGTTGCACCTCTGCCAATGCAGCACTTGCTTTAGATTTAGTATATGTAATGAGAAAAGGCTAATTAATAACCATGCTGTAAAGGAACCGTTTAGGAAATAGTGACCTTAATACGATAGACTTTTACATTAAGTTTGAAAGTTATATAGTTCCTTCTGAAGTTAGGGTCTTAAGTCTGAAGGTATGAGGGACAAATTGGCTCCAGTGATTTGGGGAAATACATTTAAAAGATTTAATAGTCAGACAATGGTGAATATTTCAAGAAGTATTACATGGCGGGCAACAAATTTTTCTGTGACACAAAAACCCAACAGGAAAGGGGAATCATCTTTGGCTAACAACAAAATAAGTTAAAGATTGCATGAGAACAAAGAATAAATTTGCCATAAACATTGCAAGCTAAAGGATTGGCAGCAATTTGGAATCCAGCTAAGGAGGATCAAGAAACTGATAAAGGAGGGGAAAAGAGAATATAAATGCAAACTAGGGAGAAACATAAATGTGGACCGTAATTTTTTTTTTTAAAGAGGAAAAGACTAGCCAGGCCAAATGTGAATCCATTATAGGCAGACAGGAGAATTCATAATGGAGAATAGGGAAATGACAGAGAAACTAAAAATTACTTTGTGTCGTCTTCATGGAGAACGATACAGAAAATCTCTTGTATACCAGGGAACCAAAGGACTTGTGAAAATTAGGAACTGAAAAGAAATTAGCATTGATGAAAAGATAGTACTCAAAATTAATGGGATTGAAGGTTGATAAATCCCATGGACCAAATGAGCTACATCCCAGTTTTGAAGGAGGTGGCTATAGAAATAGTGGGTGCATTGGTTGTTATCTTTCAAAATGTGACAGATTCTGGAAAGGTTCCTGCAGTCAGCAAATGTTACTGTTTAAGAAAGAAGAAAATGGCAAACTGCAGACCCGTTAGTTTGACAGTAGTGGGGAAAATATTGCAGTTTATAATAAAGGGTATGAACACCAGACACTTTTTAGAAAAAAAAAATGATTTGATTGGCTGAGCCAGCATGCATTTATGAAAGGGAAATCATGTTTGACAAAGCTGTTGGGAGTTTTTTGAGAATGTTAGCTGTAGGTGAAGGAGAACCAGTGGATGTGATGAATTTGGATTTTTAAAAGACTTTTGATGAGGTCCATCAGGAGATTGGCGAAGAAAATTACAGCATATGGGATTGGGACTAACATACAAAACCAGAGTAGGAATTATGTGGATAGGATGTTTCCTATCCTATTCTGGCTGATGAATCCAGAACCAGCAGACACAGTCTTAGAATAAAGGACAGACCTTTTAAGACTGAGATGGAATTTCTTCACTCAGGGAGGTGAATATTTGGAATTCTCTACCCACAGGCTGTGGAAGCTTAATCTAAGCATATTCAAGACCAAAATCGCTAGATTTCTGGATACTAACGACCTCGAGGGACATGGGGACAGTGGGGAAAAATGGCATGGGGATAGATCATTAGCCATGATCTGTTTGAATGGCGAGCAGGTTCGATGGGTTGAATGGCCTACTCCTATGTTCCTCAGTATTGTACTAAAGTGTACTTTTGACCCATTACTTGGACTCCAAGATTGATATCACTGAGCCAAATGGAGATCGGGCCACCATGAATGTCAATGTGTTCTGACATTGAAGGGGCTGTTATGTGGCAATTTAAAAAAAATACTCTGCCACTTGAAAAAAGTCTGTAGTTAGGGAAGAATTGGTATGTATAGCATCCTGCCACTCTAGGATCTTGCATTAGGAGGCAGATGAGCTGTCTCTGACCAATCTCCAATTTAGTTTGTTGCAGCTGGGCTGATCACATACAGAAGTTAGCGGACATTGTGATGCATGGATTAGGGTGGCAGAAATAAAAAAAAAAGTTATTGGAATGTGGATGACACTGGCATGGCCACATTTATTGCTAATCCTTAGTGTGGGTATTTTAACACATTAAAAATTTGGATATCTGCAATAGAAAAAGGAGGTGCTATAATTGAAATGAATGTTAAATTCACATTTGGTAAAATATCAGAGCTTTGATTTATTGAGTAAAATCTAGATATCTCCGCATTCTGTTATGCCACCTAAGGCATTATTTGTTTAGGTTATATGGGAATAATGTAATATTCATAGTACAATACGCTACTCTAGTAAGAGATCTGTCTTTCTGTCTATTTGATGGACTAAATGAGTGCTGCATTCATGCTGTGAGTTTTGATGGTGACTGTTTTGTATCCTTTGTTCAGACTATTTTCTCTCACCTGCATTTAAAAAAAAAAAGTACTAGTCTTGCATTTAATTACCAGAGCTTCACTGTTCCATGATTGACATACAGTAGCTGTTAAGTGCACAAGGATGTCACATCATTGATGAATAGACTACCAGAGATGTGGTTAATATAGAGCACACTATGCTTGTCTTGCCTATGGAAAAATACATAATTCATCACTTTATTGTTGACTTTAAATACTGTGCTGAAATTTTGCAGCACAATAGGAAAATTGCTTTTGAAAAGTATTAAATTGCTTGCCAGTTCAAAGGGTACATTAGAAAGTCAGATTCGTTAGACCTAATGCGCATTATCTGTCACAAGTCAAGGATTGTATCCTTTATTGTGAATGTCTTCTGGTACCAGGATTCGGAAGAGTATGATTGAAGCAAAAACACCTACTTAACAAACATTACAATAGCAGAAGTTGAAAATTCTATTGGTCTTGGGTCAGTTATCTATTTTGTTTTGGGTTCAAACCTGCTGAAAATAGCAGTCTAATGTCTGAATAACCAATGGAAAATATATTTATGTAGCTCACTCTCATGCCATAGTAGCAGAAATTGTTCTGCTACAGCGCAAGTTGCAGAATAATAAAATTTCTGGATCTATATAGTTTGACGATATAATGTCCAATTGTTTTTTGCTATAGTTGTAAAAACTTTGACCACAACAAGCAAATCAAATTTGGGATAACCTGAAATGAATATTTTTGCAAGGACATGCCTTTTTGGACTTGTATTACTTTATCTTTGTATTTCCCTGTGGGAAAACAAACATTCCAACTTTCTTGGACCCAAAGAGATTTCTAAATGTATACCCATGTCCTAAAAATAATGCTTGTGTTTGAAACCCGATGTGACTGATTATCTGAAGACTACATGGGAATGCAATTTGATCAACAGGAAGAGCAATAATGTAAAGTATTGAGATAAATGCTCACAGTTGCCTCATGAAACATACATTGGAATGTCAACTCTGACTCATTCAGTGTAGCTACTATAGCCGACAGAAACTAGACTTTCCAAACTTTCCTGTTGGATGAATGCAAGGTAATCAGTTACTGTATGGGCATGCTTCTACACATTGCTCGTCAAGTATCTCTCTCCTTTTTTTAATGAACCTGTTTGCAGCCTTTCACATGGTTGAGCACACCATCCTCCTTCCATGTCTCTCCACTGTCTTCCAGCTGTGTGGGACTGCACCTACCCATCTCTAGGCCGAGAATCACCGAAATGACTTCTCTTGCCCTTGCACAGTTACTTCTGGGGGGCCTGCTTAAGAATCCATTTCTTAGCTGCCTTCTATTTTTCATTTACCTGCTGTCCTTTAGCCGTATCATTGGGAAATACAGCATTGGTTTCTACATGTACGCTGACAACACCTAGCTCTTCCTCACCACGTCTCTCAATCCCTCAATTGTCTCATTAATCAAATTACTTGTTTGACATGCAGTACTGGAGCACCGATATTTTCTCCAACTAAATATTGAGAAGGCCAAAAGTCTTTATGCTGTGTCACTCGTTCCATCCCCCTCCCTGGAAATTGTCTGAGACTTGACCACAACCGTGGTATTATATTTGATATTCTGACCACATCCGTGGCATTGCTAAGACAGCCTGTTCCATGTCTGTTACATTGCCTGACACAACGTCTTCCTCAGCACATCTGTGCCTGTGTTACCTCTAAAACTTGACTATTCCATTGCCGTCCTGGCTCCTTTCCACCTGCCATTCTTCATAACCTTGAACTCAGCAAAACTTTGTTACCAGTATCCTAATTTGAACCGTTCCTGTTTCACCCATCATCCTTGTACTCATTGACCTTAATGAGCTCCTGGATAAGTAACAGCAGTTTTAAAATTTTCATCCTGGTTTTAAAAACCCATTCCCCGCCCCAAAAAAAAGCCTTGGCCTCCTACAACCCTACAATATCTGTGAGTGTCCAATTCTGGCCTCTTGCTCATCGCTGATTTTCATTCACCATTGGTAAGCTGTTTCTTCAGCTGTCTGGACCCAGAGTTCTAGAATTCTCTCCCAAAACCTCTCATCGCTTTACTCTCTCTTCCTTTAAAACACTCCTTGAAACTTATCTCCTTTACAAACGTACCTTCTTATCTTTTCTAATATCACTTTGTGCCAGATCTTGTTAACATTCTATCAAGTGCTTTGGGATCGTAAATGTACGATATAAATTGCTCAAAGCAAGCTGGGCACATAACTAGCTCATGTAGCAATTATAGCTATCTCGATAATTTCATCCATTGCTCTTCTATCTGCTGACTAAGTTGCATTCCCAAGTAGTCCAGACAATTGGACACAACTCTTTTTAAAAAAAATAAAATAATTTTTATTGAAATTTTTTACAGAAAATATAAAATATAACAACAAGCAAAATGCAACAAAATAACCCATAACAACTGTAACACCCCCCAGACCGCCTCAACGCATGTATCATATCCCCCAACCCCAACAAAAGAACTTAAAAATAAATTAAAATTAAATAAACAAATATAGTCATCGTCTCCCCCCCCCCCCCCCCCCCCCCCCCCCCCAGGTTGCTGCTGCTACTGTCCCAGTACCCTATCGTTGAGCCAGAAAGTCGAGGAAAGGTTGCCACCGCCTAAAGAACCCTTGTAGGGCTACTAGGGACGCAAAGGCCAGAACACCGGCTTCTTTCTCCTGCACTCCCGGCTCCACCCCAACCCCAAAAATCGCGAGTCCCCAGCCTGGCTTGACCCTGGATCCTACCACCCTCAACGCTGTCCTCGCCACCCCCTTCCAGAACTCCTCCAGTGCCGGGCATGCCCAGAACATCGGGGCATGGTTCGCTGGACTCCCCGAGCACCTGACACACCTGTCTTCACCCCCAAAGAACCTACTCATCCTCGTCCCAGTCATGTGGGCCCGGTGCAGCACCTTGAATTGGATGAGGCTAAGCCGCACACACGAGGAGGAAGAATTAACCCCCTCCAGGGCATCAGCCCATGTCCCGTCTTCGATCTGTTCCCCCAGTTCCCCCTCCCACTTAGTTTTCAGCTCCTCTACTGACGCCTCCTCCACCTCCTGCATAACCTCAGATATCTTCCCCTCTCTGACCCAGACCCCCGAAAGCACCCTGTCACTCACTCCCCTCGCGGGAAGCGAAGGGAATCCCTCCACCTGCCGTCCAGCAAATGCCTTTACCTGCAGATACCTGAACATGTTTCCCGGAGGGAGCCCAGATTTCTCCTCCAACTCCCCCAGGCTCGCAAACCTCCCATCCATAAACAGGTCCCTCAGCTGTCTGATGCCCGCTCTGTGCCAACCCTGAAATCCCCCATCAATGTTCCCCGGGACGAACCTATGGTTCCCCCTTAACGGAGCCTCCATCGAGCCCCCCACGTCTCCCTATGTCACCTCCACTGCCCCCAATTCTTGAGGGTAGCCGCCACCACCGGACTCGTGGTATACCTCGTAGGAGGGAGCGGCCACGGCGCCGTTACCAGGGCCCCCAGGCTTGTATCTCCACAGGACGCCCTCTCCATCCGTTTCCATGCTGCCCCCTCCCCCTCCATCACCCACTTGCGCACCATCGACACATTGGCTACCCAGTAGTACCCCGAGAGATTGGGTAACGCCAGCCCCCCCCCCCCCCCCCCAATCTCTACCCCGCTTCAAGAAGACCCTCTTCACCCTCGGGGTCCCATGCGCCCAAACAAAGCTCATGATGCTGCTCGTCACCCTTCTAAAAAAGGCCCTAGGGATAAAGATGGGCAAACACTTTAAGAGGAACAAGAACCTCGGGAGAACTGTCATTTTGACCGACTGCACTCTACCCGCCAGCGATAGCGGCACCATGTCCCACCTTTTAAATTCCTCCTCCATCTGCTCCACCAGCCTGGTAAAATGAAGCTTATGGAGAGTCCCCCAACTCCTGGCCACCTGCACCCCTAGATATCTGAAACTCTTCACTGCCCTCTTAAACGGGAGCCTCCCAATTCCCTCCTCCTGATCTCCTGGGTGTACTACAAATACCTCGCTCTTGCCTAAATTTAACTTATAGCCCGAGAAGCCCCCAAATTCCGCTAACCGCTCCATCACCCCCGGCATTCCCCCTTCTGGGTCCGCCACATACAACAGCAGGTCGTCCGCATACAGTGATACCCGATGTTCCTCCCCACCCCGCACCAGACCCCTCCATCTCCCTGAGTCCCTCAACGCCATAACCAGAGGTTCAATCGCCAGTGCAAAGAGCAAGAGCAAGGGGGACAGGGGGCACCCCTGCCTGGTCCCACGGTAGAGCCTAAAGTACTCCGATCTCCTTCCATTTGTAACTACACTCGCCATTGGAGCTGCGTAGAGCAGCCTCACCCATTTCATGAATCCCTCCCCAAATCCAAACCGCTCCAGCACCTCCCACAGGTACCCCGACTCAACTCCATCAAACGCTTTCTCTGCGTCCAGCGCCACCACTATCTCCGCCTCCCCCTCCACTGCCGGCATCATGATAACGTTTAGCAGTCTCCGCACATTCGTGTTGAGCTGCCGTCCCTTGACAAATCCTGTCTGATCTTCGTGTATCACCCCTGGCACACAATCCTCTATCCTGGTGGCCAGGATCTTCGCCAGCAACTTGGCGTCAACATTGAGGAGCGAGATAGGCCTGTATGATCCACACTGCTAGGGGTCCTTATCCCGCTTTAGGATCAGAGAGATCAGTGCCCGCGACATCGTTGGGGGCAAAGCCCCCCCCCTCCCATGCCTCATTGAAGGCTCGCACCAACAGGGGGCACACCAGATCCGCATACTTTTTATAGAATTCCACCGGGAACCCGTCCGGCCCCGGGGCCTTACCTGACTGCATTTGTCCAATCCCCCTGACTAGCTCCTCCAACTCTATCGGTGCCCCCAGCCCCTCTACCAGCTCCTCTTGAACCCTTGGGAAGCTCTCCATCCCCCCTCTCCCCATCGGAGGATCCGACCGGTACAGTTCCTCTTAGAAGTCCCTAAAGACCCCATTTACTTCTGTCCCCTTCTGCACTACATTCCCACCCCCCATCCGTCACTCCACCAATTTCCCTAGCAGCATCTTGCCTACGGAGCTGATGCGCCAACATCCTGCTCGCCTTCTCCCCATACTCATATACCGCGCCCTGTGCCCTCCTCCACTGTGTCTCCGCCTTTCTGGTGGTCAACAAGTCAAACTTGGCCTGCAAACTACGCCGTTCCCCCAGCAACCCCCCCTCCGGTGCCTCCGCGTATCTCCTGTCCACATCCAGGTGCTCCCCCACCAGTCTCTCCCTCCTCTCCCTCCTTTCCCTATGGGCCCGGATGGAGATCAGCTCCCCCCGGATCACTGCTTTCAGAGCCTCCCAGACCATCCCCACCCGGACCTCCCCCGTGTCATTGGTATCAAGATACCCCATAATACTTCTCCGGACCCTCCTACACACCTCCTCAGCCAGCATCCCCACATCCAGGCGCCAGAGCGGGCGCTGGTCCCGCACTTCCCCCATCTCCAGATCAACCCAGTGCGGAGCATGGTCTGAAATCGCTATGGCTGAATACTCGGCATCCTGCACCCTCGGGATCAATCCCCTGCTCAGGACGAAAAAATCTATTCGTGAATAAACCCTATGGACATGGGAGAAAAAGGAATACTCCCGCGCTCTCGGTCTCCCAAACCTCCAGGGATCCACCCCTCCCATCTGGTCCATGAATCCCCTCAGTACTTTGGCCGTCGCCGGTCTCCTACCCGTCCTTGAACTGGACCGGTCCAGTGGGGGATCCAGCACTGTGTTAAAGTCTCCCCCCATGATCAGGCCCCCTGCCTCCAGGTCCGGAATGCGGCCCAACAAGCGCCTCATGAAGCCAGCATCATCCCAATTCGGGGCATATACATTAACCAGCACCACCTTCTCTCCCTGCAGCCTACCCTTCACCATAATATATCTGCCCTCCTTGTCCGACACCACCTCAGCCGCCTCGAACGCCACCCTCTTCCCCACCAGAATCGCCACCCCCCGGTTCTTCGCGTCCAATCCTGAGTGCCCCACCCACCCTTTCCTCAGACGAACCTGGTCCGCCACCTTCAGGTGGGTCTCCTGGAGCATAGCCACGTCCGCCTTCAACCCCTTCAGATGAGAAAAAACCCTAGTTCTCTTAACCAGCCCATTCAGCCCCCTCACGTTCCAGGTAATCAGCCAGATCAGAGAGCAACCCCCCCCCCCCCCCCCCCCCCCCCGCCGACTAGCCATAGCTTGTCGACTGCTCGGCCCAGGCCAGCTCGCCCCGCCCGACCCGTTCCCCATGGCGATAACGCCTCTCCTCTACCCCCCCGGCCCACACCAGCTCCTTCCTGACCATTCCAGCAGCAACCCGGTATTCTCCCCCCCCCCCCCCAGGCTAGGACCCCTCCTAGCTGCGACGAACCCTCCATGGTACTTCCGTGAATCAGCTGACTACTGCTGACCCCGGCAGCTCCCTCCAAAACCTATCCCCTCCCGACATGGGGTCATCCCCCTCTTGCCACACCACCTTGGCACCGCTTCAACGTGGGAAAGAAAACCAGTAGAGGCCACGCCAGCTCCGCCCCCCCCTGCCCCGCGGTGCGGGAAACCAGAGGAAAGCCCGCGCTTTCACACTGCCACACCCCACCCTTCTGACGCAGCTCCCCAAAATCCAGTTTCACCCCAACCCCCAGCCCCGTAGAGAAGAGAACATATAAAATACAAACCCCCAACATTCCCCACATACCCCACACCCATACCCAACAAACAGACCCACCCGGAAACAGAGCAAAAAGAAAACCAGCATAAAAAACACAAGTTAAAGAACAGCAACAGCGAAAACAGCAACGTCCATAGTGTGTCCCCAGGCCCTAGTTCGAGTCCAGCTTCTCCGCCTGTACAAAGGCCCACGCCTCCTCCGGGGACTCGAAGTAGTGGTGCCGGTCCTTGTATGTCACCCACAGGCGCGCAGGCTGCCGCATTCAAAATCTGACCTGCTTGGCATGCAGCACCGCCTTCGTCCGGTTGAACCCGGCCCGCCACTTAGCCACCTCCGCTCTCCAGTCCTGGTAGATTCTCACTACCGAATTCTCCCACTTGCTGCTCCTCTCTTTCTTGGCCCAGCGCAGCACACACTCCCGGTCACTAAATCGATGGAACCGCACCAGCACCGCCCTCGGGGGCTCATTTGCCTTAGGCCTCCTGGCCAGCACTCTGTGAGCTCCCTCAAGCTCCAGGGGCAAATGGAAGGACCCCGCCCCCATCAACGAGCTCAACATTGTGGTCACATACGCTGGGAGATCCGATCCCTCCAGCCCCTCCGTCAGGCTCAGGATCCTCAAATTCTTTTGCCTCGTGCGAACGTCCAGCTCCTCCAAGCGGTCTTGCCACTTTTTGTGAAGTACCTCGTGCAACTCTACTTTCCCCACGCGGACCGCGGCCTCTTCCTCCCTCTCAGTGGCCTGCTGCTGCAACTCCCGAATGGACGCCTCGCCTGGGCTGCCTGGGTCCCAAGCAGCTTGTTGGTAGTCGCATTCAGGGAGTCCAGCAGCTCAGCCTTCAGCTCTGCAAAACAGCGCAGAAGAGAGGCCTGCTGCTCCTGCGCCCACTTCCACCAGTCCTCGGGCGTTCTGCCGGCCGCCATTTTGTCTTTCTTCCCCCGCTTTTCTTTGGGAGCTGCTGCAGCTTTTTCCTTTGCCCCACTCCGGGTGAGCACCATAAATTGTGGGGAATGCTCCTCTAGACACCTTCCCCCACCGGGATTCGTCGAAACAGCGCCGTTTGGGGCCCTCAAATCGGCCCAAAAGTCCTTAAATAGCGGGAGCTGCCGAACGTGCGGCTTAGCTCCGCATAGCCGCAACCGGAAGTCCGACACATCTTTTTCAAATACACACCTAGCCTCTTACCAACTCGGAATTCTGTTGTGGGATTTGACATTTGGCGACCCCCCCATGATATGCAAACTATATACCTCCATCAGAATAAACTGTATGCCTCCGTTGTGCTGAACTTGCCACAAATTATAATTTTAAAAATCTGATGCCTTGTGCACATTGGAGAACTTAGATGCCTTCCATTCAACAGTGAAAAGTTTGCAAGCACCCTATGTCCCTTTCTTGGTCTTGCAACAAGACTGCCTCTCTCTCTCCCCAAAATAGTGCAGCATACCCCAATTAAAAGACGGCTGATAAGAGCTGACAGATGGGTATAAACTACGCTTTTAGATTTGAATTTGGCTGTTTTGCCTTTTGCCCACAGCTGGACCAGCCAATAGCTTTGGTAGTTACAGGCAGACCACAATGCTGCTGTGATGCTCCTTTGAAAAGTTTTGCTGCAGGTCTGAACAGTGTAGCTCTTGATGCTCAATATTACTGCACAAGTGTGTGGAGAAACTAAAGTTTCTCAGTTGATCATCTGAAGAGTTTTTGCTTGTT
The DNA here is from genome assembly GCF_902713615.1 of Scyliorhinus canicula. Classification (NCBI taxonomy): domain Eukaryota; kingdom Metazoa; phylum Chordata; class Chondrichthyes; order Carcharhiniformes; family Scyliorhinidae; genus Scyliorhinus; species Scyliorhinus canicula. The sequence continues at coordinate 180,785,729 of NC_052155.1, read as the reverse complement.
TGATCACTCAAATATACTCGACAGCAGAGCAACTTTGCGATTTCTTTGTTCACTACGCTCAAGATAGATTGTTCTTTAGGTGCAGTTCTTCACATAAGTCAGTTACGTAGACTTTTTTTTGCTTTCAACTGAGAATGCCTTCAACTCTGGAGTTGTTCCAGAACAATTGGAGAGTTCAGATTGTATTTATTTAATATTAGTCTCTCTGTGTATTATGCATTCACACAGAAATAATGTTTCCAATCGTGCGCATGTTTTGGCAGTTTCCCCAAAATCTAATTTTGACATTGCGACTATTTCTGTAGGAACACTTCTCGGAGCCTGAACAAGGTAAGAGGCCTCTAACGGGTTTTCTTTGCTTGCCATCATGAGGCCACATAGCTTCTCTTGAAAAGAGAAAGAACAAATTCCAGAAACCTGAAGTAAAAGTAGAAAATGTGTGGAACTATATCAAGGAATCACCGATTGAAACAGCGAGGGTTGGGTTAACGTTTCAGATTGGACTGATTTCCTGTGTTTCCAGCATTCCCTTTTTTATTTGAGCTTCATGAGACTTTACCTGTTGCTTTTTTGCCCTGTTCATTTAACAGAATAATGGAATAGTTACAGCTTGGAAGCAGGCCATTCGCCCATTCCTTTCTGTGCTGGCTCTCTGCTAGCGCAACCCGGCTAGTCGTGCTCCCCTGCCTTTTCCCCAAAGCCCTGCAATATTTTTTTTTCTCCTTGGATAACTATTTTAAAGGCACAATTACGAAATAAACTCCCCTAGATTGCATTTAAAAAAAAACTTTTCCAAGTAACTTGATCAGGGAGCTTAAAAATTGTGAGCTAGGTCACAGACAGCTTTTGAGTTATTAGGTTTGACCCTTTATATGAATGCAGTGTGTACATATTTGAAGATCCTCCTCCTTAAAAATTAGAATTCAATAGACTTTTTTCATGAGTATTTGATAACCCTTCTTGACGCCATTTCTTTTTATTTAGTTTATACTGCGAAAACCTTCAGTACAAAAGCTCTTATTTTCGGCTGGGATTTGCAGAAATGATGAATATTATCTTCCACTATGGCCCAGTGCAGGCGGTTAAGTTTAGCTCTATTTGCCAGCGTTTGCAGCACTTGAGTCGGCTGTTGGAACATGAGAAGCAAATTTAGCAGTGTTAATTTGGGAGCTGCTTGGTGAATGCTGATCTCCACACTCCGAACCATAAAGTCTGTATAAAAACAACAAATGAGGAACATAGGAACCACCACTTATGAACAGGGAACAACAGTTGGCTCAAATGCTTCTGTTAACCTTCACACTTGCTAAGCTTTGCTGTGCTGATTAACTTCAGTGATTGGGGTTCAAACACCAAGCTAGTGTGTACAAAAAAAACGGCTGACATAATTCTCTCCAACCATCACTTCGATGAACACCAACAACCACGCTTTCTGCAAGCCGTTGACTGAGCTGTTTTCTGCTGGCAAGAATGTGGTTTGCTGTATTTTTGGCTGTGTGTGGTGCTCCCCCTCGCCCTGTTCCACTGTGCAGCATTTCCTGCATCCATCTATTTTTAAGATCTCTTGCGCTTTTCTGGTTCCTTGAGGATGAATTTTGGAATATTTTCACATGAGAATTTTCATATCGGGTTTTTAATGAAAATGTTTCCATGTGTGTTTCATTCATGGTAAGGAGAAGCAGACACAAGGACCCTCAGGAAATATTCCATGGAATCTACTTGGTCATTTGCCATGCACTACCGACAATTGCTGTTTCACAGCTTGAAAGAGCTATTCAAATAAGAGGACAGCATGTTCTGTAAATGGGAGAACAGACTGTGACTTTTAGTGCTAAAATGTCTTGTGGAGCCCAGTTAGTTTGCAAGCAGATTTTAATTAGGCAAGTTAAAATAACTTTTAACCGTGAAAATTAAGCATTTCAAGGACATTTTTTACTTTATATTTGCATGATGCAAATATATTCAAATATGGTAATTCTCTTAGAAAATAATATTGGTGCCTTTTTGCATGCATTTTCATACGATATTAATGTTTTTGCAGAACTTGATGGGCCGAATGGCCTCTTTCTGCACTGTTAGGTTAGCTGCTATTACTGATTACTTTTTTGGTCTACACTTCATTACACAATTTAACAATTAATCTTCAGAGCTTTCAGTTTTTCCCACCTGTTGGACTGCCATTTTTAATATTTATTGTAGTATTGTGGCTCTAAATGCCACTAATTGTATTTTGATTCCTGTGATGCAATATATGGTGCCTGGCAATACTTGATTTATGAGCACTCTGGTTTTTCGTCTCCTTATTCTCTTCATCATTATCTATTAATTTTCACCTTATTTCTAAGTAATGTGCTATATTCAAACAGGCTGCAAACTTTTTATTTTTGCAAAATGAAACAACTTATTAAATCACAAAGACACAGAAAAGAAACCTCTTGGGAGTAGAACACACTTTGTAAAAATTATTTCATAACCTACTGCAAAAGCTGCAGTTTTCATCCTAACCCACAACCCCATGTTTGAGACGTGATCAGTCAATCTTTTTGATGCTGACTTTCTTGTTGGTCTAAGGAGATTATGAACTGGGTTCTGGGTCCTAATTTGTCTTTACTCATATAAGCTAAGTGAATTAATTCTTCATCATGATGTACGAAGTTAGCGCATCAATGTTTTGGACAGAAATGTTCCTGTCATTTTAATGCCTTTTACTGTGATTTAGCACTTAATAATCAGTCCTCATTGTTCACTAGAGGAGTCAAGCCAGTACAGTATAATCCTGATGTCGTCTCTTGCATTCTTTTGCACCCCATTTTCTTCCTGTTTCAGATATCAGTTAAGTTTGAATCTTCTCTTATTTTACACTTAATGGAACACTCCACTAGATGACAATCAACTGGTGCCTCCCTCCTCCAAGTTAGCTTGGGAACATCCAGGCCAACTGTGATGCTTTAAGTTGAGACGACCCACCATTGAACCTGTGACCTTCTAGCACTTCTTGGCTCTGTACCACACCTGCAATCTGTCTACCCTCAGAATTCTGTTGCTATTCAAAAAAAATAAGAATTTGAGCTGAGCAGTAAAAAAGAAAATGGCCATAAGAGTGATTTTTCAGCAGGCTGTGTGGTCTCTTGGCTTTGGGCATTACATGTCTACACCTTTTTGACATGTTTGTTTCAAACCAACTTAGATCATTTTTATGTATATAAATTAAACACATACTGTGAAAATTTGACGTTAAAACTTAAATTTTTGGAAGACTGGAGCACCATTAACAATCACCATTAATCAACAGCGCCTGTTTTATACAGTACTGTATGTGAATTCACAAAGGATCTTGTATTTTGCCAGTAAAGAGGAATTTCTAAGTTTCCATTCATGTCAGCAGCCTTTAACTCATAATTTGGATCGTCACCAATGAACAAAGTTGACTGTTTTCATATAAGTGAACAAACTACTGTAATTTGCTTGTCCTCTATGTACAATTGTGGCAAAAGGTTGAACTTTTTTATGTATCTATATTCTGAAGTGACACATGTTAAATGCTGTTTTACATGTGAAGTAACATTTTAGATATTTCGCTCTTTCATTTTCTTGTAGGGTTGTTTGAGCTATGAATAACACATCTGAAATAAAATGATTTTATCTTGAGTGATGTAGTGTCAGGATTGATAATGGCTTTCATTGATGGCAGTAATCCTTACAGAACCTGTCCAATGATTTTGTCCTCTGCTTTTCAACACATCCATCACAATGCTTCCCTTGCACACACGCCTGATATTGTGGGTTAAAGCAATGTGAAAATCAGACTTGAGTTTAAGCCTCCTCAAGCCACTGGTCATTTCTGTAATTTGCACATATGATGTACTGCTCTACATTTCATTTCCCTGTACTGGGATAGAATAAAATTGCACTTGTCTGATTGACTCAAATGAGGAACAGGAAAGCTACCTATATTTGAGAATTATTATATAGTTTAGGAAAGATCCCTTGAGGCAACCACTTCAAAGTGAACCAATCACATTGCTACATTTGTATTTAAGGTGATTACATCTGTCACCTTTATTTCTAGATATTGTGAAATCAAGTTAGAATCATTGAAGTTACCCATAAATTCATTGTTTAATGTGTAGGGATCTCAGCCAGAATTATCTCTGTGGTTAACTGCCCCTTTAATGTGTGTTTTGATTCTTGGAATTACGATTTTTGCCTTCATCTTGTGGAACTACTATACCTAATTTCTTTAAAATTTATTGGGATTTCGATGTCGCTGGCTAGACCAGCATTTATTGCCAATCCCTAGTTGCGCTTCAGAAGGTGGTGGTGAGCTAGGTGCCACCTTGAACCGCTGCAGTTCCTGAGGTGTAGGTGCACCCACAGTGCTGTTAGGGAGGGAGTTCCAGGATTTTGACCCAGCGACAGTGAAGGAACTGCGATATATTTCCAAGTCAGGATGGTGAGTGACTTGGATGGGAACCTTCAGGTGGTGGTGTTTCCAGATATCTGCTGCTCTTGTCTTTCTAGATGGTTGTGGGTTTGGAAGGTGCTGCCTGAGGAGCTTTGGTGCATTCCTGCAGTGTATATTATAGATGGTGTACACTGCTGCCATTGTTCATTGGTTTTAGAGTGATTTAAATGTTTGTGGAAGGGGTAGTAATCAAGTGGGGCACTTTGTCCTGCATGATGTCGACCTTCCTGAGTGTTGTTGGAGCTGCACTTATTCAGGCAAGCTGAGAGTATTCCATCACACTCCTGAATTATGCCTTGTACTTGGTGGACAGGCTTTGGGGAGTCAGGAAACTCTTTGCAGGTCTCCTAGCTTTTGACCTGCTTTGGTAGTCACAGTATTTATATGGCTAGTCCAGTTCAGTTTCTGCTCAATGGTAGCCCCCAGGATGTTAGAAGTGGGGGATTAATTGATAGTAAAGTCATTGAATGTCAATTGTACACCATGGTCATGGCATTTAGGGCAGAAAGTTTACAACCAGCAGTGGTCAGGCATGAGCAGTTGCAAAATACATGAGATTTTGCTTTAATCTTGATGGACATTGATTGTGCAGGATTGCCCCTCCACCTTAGAATGTTGGGCAAAATATCCTGCCCAATGTTGGAAGTTTTCCAAAGTGAAGGATGTTATTTGCATTTTAACCAACCGTTCTATGGTGTTAAGTAAATATTGTACCTGCAAAACTATATTCCTCAGCCTTTGTGTCATTGGAAGTAATCTATTGATTCATTAAATTTCTGGAAAAAAAAATCTGTCATCACAATTTAGGCTGCTGCATGAAGATGTTGCAGACCCTCGACGACCTGTGAATAGTTCCGGTGAGTTGGAGAGAGATCTCTCCTGGGGGAGAAGATCGATTATAAGTCCAAAAAAGGAGTTGCTTTAAAGGCCCCTAGAATCTTAGTAGATTTCTGTAGCATGTTTTCGTGTCTTGAAATATTTGACTGGTTTATGAAGAAATTATGAATTTTTATTCTTGGGCATGCTTGTAGATACGGGGGTAAGGTACCAAATGATGAACATTCTCTTGGATTTTTTTGGTACGATGTATTTCCCTCTGGCAAGTCTTTTTCAGCTACAAGGAGAAAGCCACTTTGGCTCTGATCACAACACTTCCATTGACTGGCTTCATATTTTCATTGTTTCAGCCAATGTTTGCAGAGCTGCTGAGAATGAGCATTCCATCAATTGAGTTTGGCTGGGTATGAGTGTGGTGGGTGGGTGATGGTAGGGAACTCGAGAGAGCATGAATCACTTTGAGGTTGTTCCTCAGCTAGCCGCTAGCTATTCTCGGCTGATTGCAGATTCCCATTGCAAGTGGCAGCTGAATTATATTTTGCAGATAAGTAGGCTTTTTATTAATATTAATATTGGGCAAGTAAACTATTTTGAGTTTAAAAACAAAATGCAGCAAGTATTCAGCAGGACAGGCAGGGTTTGGCAAGCAGGATATGGCAAGTGTGTTTCCGGTCAGTGACCTTTTTTCAAACTTTAACTCAGCTTCCCCCTGCAGATTACACTGTAGCACAGCGGTTAGCACTGTTGTTTCAATGGCGCGGTCCCAGGTTCGATTCTTACCTTGGGTCACTGTCTCTGTGGATTCTGCACGTTCTCTCCGTGTCTGCATGGGTTTCCTCTGGGTCCTCCGGTTTCCTCCCACAAGTTCTGAAAGACGTGCTTCTTAGGTGAATTGGACATTCTGAGTTCTCCGTCTGTGTACCCGAACGGGCCCCGGACTGTGGCGACTGGGGGATTTTCACAGTAACTTAATTGCCGTGTTAATGTAAGCCTACTTGTGGCACTAATAAAGATTATTAGATGCTGCCTGACCTGAGTATTTCCAGCATTTTCTGCTTTTATTTCAGATTTCCAATAACCACAGTACTTAGCTTTTGTAACTACCTAACAATCATTTGAATGAATTAACATTGCATGAAATATATATTTACGCTGCTAGCTTAATCTTTATTTTATTTATGAACAGATATCAAGTGGAAGATGAATCATCTAATTTAGATGAGATGCCATTGATGATGTCAGAAGAAGGTTTTGAAAATGATGAGAGCGACTATCACACATTACCGAGAGCTAGAATTACTCAGAAGAAACGAGGGCTAGGCTGGTTTGTATTCGGTGGATGGAAATTACTTTGTGCCAGGTAAAGTCATTCATTCTCTTTTGTTTTTCGTCTGCAGTGCAATAGTATGCACCCAATGAGCTTTAATTGATTTCGCTTGAAAATGCTGCATTTAGGTTGTCATTTTGTGTAGCACATTGATGTTTCACTTTGGTTCCCATGAAATAATTACATGCAGATCTTTCCAACCCCTAGAATCCTCTTTTTGTCTATGCAGACAAAAAAAAAAGAGGCTCATGGAGTATTTAGCAGGCCTGCCATTCTGGGTTAGATTGATGGAATATAGGGTGGCATAGTGGTTAGCACTGCTGCCTCTTAGCACAAGGGGCCCGGGTTCCATTCCGGCTTCGGATGACTGTGTGGATTTGCACGTTCTTCCCGTGTCTGCGTGGACTTCCTCCGGTTCTCTTGTTTCCTCCCACAGTCCAAAGTTGTGCAGGTTAAGTGGATTGGCCACGCAAAATTGCCTCTTGGTGTCCAAAAGCTTAGGTGGGGTTATGGGGATAGGGTGGGGGCATGGGCCGAGGTGGGGTTCTTCTTCAGAGGGTCGGTGTGTACCCATGGGCTGATTTGGGCTTCTTCTGCACTTTAGGGATTCTGTGATTCTATAAGCATAGATATGCATTTAAGTGTTGAATTTAGAATCCGGAGCAGATGAAACCTTTTTGCAGATGAAACCTTTTTGTACATGATTGTAAGACTATGGAATTGAGTTAGTGATTGAAGCAGAGACCATGTCATTGTTTAACAATTAATTAGTTAAGTGAATTAAGGAAAAATTAATATTTCTAATAAAGGATGGGGATGTGGGATTAGGTCTCATGCGAGCCCATGACAGACTGATGGGTGTACAGCATGTTCTATATCAATTTCGCTATGTAGGCTACCATTGAGAAGGAGAGCATTCTTGGATTAGTGGATATATGGAATAATCTTGCTATAATTTCCATTTTGCTATAATTTCCATGTAAAACTGATGATCAGGAAATGGGAACAGGAGCAGGCTGGCTTTCTGATCCCTCTGCGAGGAAATGCTGGGTGGCATATGAGGAGGGGAAAAGCCATGAGAGTGCATATGAATTGAAGCCTTACTACTTGTGGTGTTTTGGATTGGTGCAGTCTTCTGCTTGTGAAACTCTTGTCTCTCTGTATATTTAGTTTTGTCTTAAATGTCAACGGGCTATGTTTCAACTCCGACTCTTGTACCATGCACTTTGTAAACATGTTGGTTGTAACATGTTCATTGCTTGTGTATTTTTTTTGAACAAAATAATAGTGTAAATTTGGAGGGGCATTTGTTTGGTAATTTAAAAAAAAAAAGATCATTCCAATGGTATTGGCTCAATTGTAAAATGGCTTCCTACCACCTGACCAGTGATTAAATAACTTCCTCCCACTGCCAACATTGAGTATGCAGAGTTCTTGGTGCTCTTTTGAATTATTATTTGTCTTGAATTGATTGAAGTAAAGCATTTACTAAAGCCTAACAAAAGTTTTGTCTGGGGGGTGGGAGGGAACACTTTAATTGGCCTATTATGTTATGTATGTTTGCTGCATTGGAATGATTCTATAATTTTGCATTTTCTCCCCTATTTATTGACCTCCTTGCAATTAATAAACAGTATTCATCTGTCTTTAAAGGAAATTATCACAAGTCCTGTATTAAAACAACTGAGGCTGAATTGCAGTGATACATACAGTATATTGTTGAAATTGAACTTGCTGTGTGCATGTGTAGCACTATTGGAGTCTCACACCAGTTCTTTTTTTTTTATAAATGTTTTTTTATTGAGTTTTCATAATTTATATATGACAAATTACAAGTTATTAGAGAGAGAAAAAAAAAAAAGGAAAACACAAAAATTTAACATGAATATTTACAGGTAAGCATCTTCATAACAATAATTGTGGCCGCCCCCTTTAGCCAGCATACATATTTTACATTCCCCAATATGGCCGAGGCACATGTTTGTAGGCATTTATTATAGTTTGGTTTTGGGCCTTGGCTTGCCATCAAACCCCCATACCGAGCCTGTATCCCCCCCCCCCCCCCCCTCCCCCCGGCTACCTTCCCCCGATTCCCGTCCATTTTCCCCTGGTTCTTGGCCACCCGACTATTCTTCCTCATGTACGTTGGCCACAGACAGGTCCCGGAACAGTTGCATGAATGGCTCCCACGTTCTGTGGAAGCCGTCGTCCGACCCTCGGATGGCGAATTTGATTTTCTCCATTTGGAGAGATTCCGAGAGGTCGGACAGCCAGTCTGCAGCTCTGGGTGGTGCTGCTGACCGCCAGCCAAACAGGATTCTACGGCGGGCAATCAGGGAGGCAAAGGCAAGGGCGTCCGCCCTCCTCCCCAGGAATAGATCTGGCTGGTCTGAAACCCCGAAGACTGCCACTATCGGGCATGGCTCCACCCTCACCCCCACCACTTTGGACATAGCCTCGAAGAAGGCTGTCCAGTACTCCACAAGTCTGGGGCAAGACCAGAACATGTGGGCGTGGTTGGCCGGGCCTCTCTGGCACCGCTCACATTTGTCCTCCACCTCCGGTCTCACACCAGTTCTAAGTTGGAGAGACATATTCAGGGTATTAAGGGCAATCTTTTATTTCCCACATTCCTGTGCACAAGAATAGTAGAGTCAGCCATTCAGCCATTCACTGTTCTGCCATTTAGTTGTATCATAGTGAACAGAGAGTGACTCCCCTTGACATGAAGGCAGCATTTGACCGAGTATGGCATCCAGGAGGAGCCCCAGTAAAACTGGAGTCAATGGGAATTGGGGAGAGAACTTTCCACTGGTCCGAGTCCTACCTGGCACAAAGGGAGGTGGTTGTGGTGGTTGGATGTCAATCATCTCAGCTCCAGGACATGACTGCCAGAATTTTTTCCGTGTAGTATTTTAGGAGCAGCCATCTTCAGCTACTTTATCAAATTATCTTCCTTCTAACACAAGGTTAGAAGTGGGGATGTTCACAGAGATTCGACAACACTCGCACTCCTCAGATACTAATGCAGCAAGACCTGGACAATATCCAGGCTTGGGCTGACAAGTGACAAGTATCATTTGTGTAACACCAGTGCGAGGCAATGACCGTATCCAATAAGAGAGGATCTAACCATCACCCCAACATTCCATGACATTACCATCACTGAATCCCCTGCTGTCGACTAGCCATATGTGCTAGTCCAAAGATGTGTAGACTAAACTATGCTAGATTGCCCCTGAGTGCCCAATAGGTTAATTGGGGTTATGGGGGTAGAGTGGGGGTATGGTGCTCTTTCCAACGGTCGGTGCAGACTCGAAGGACCGACTGGCCTCCTTCTGCACTTAAGGGATTCTATGATATAAATACTGTGGATATCCGAGACAGTCAAAGGTCAGGAATACTGTGATTATTCACCTCCTGACCCCCAAAGCCTGTCCACCATCTACAAGGTACAAGTCAGGCGTGTAATGGGATACTTGCCTGGATGAATGCAACTCCAACAACACTCTAGCTCAATCATCCAAGACAAAGTAGCCCACTTGATTGCTACCCCTCCACAAAGATTCAATCCCTCCATCAATGAAGAACAGTGGTAGCCGTGTGCACAATCTACAAGATACACTGCAGGAACTCGCCAAAGTTACTTCGGCAACGACTTCTAAACCCATGACCACTACCATTCAGCAGACACCTTGGAATGCCACCATCTGGAGGCTTGCCTCCATGTTACTCACCATCCTGACTTGGACATGTATCGCCATTCCTCCACTGTTGTTGGGTCAGAATCCTGGAATTTTCCCCTCTAACCGCACTGGACGTACCTACACCCCAGGGACTGCAGCAGTTCACAAAGGCAACTTACCACCATCTTCTCAAAGGCAACTATAGATGGGCAATAAATGATGGCCGAGCCAGCAAAGCGCACATCCGTCAATGAATTAATCAGTCCTGAATCTCGATGCGCTTGGCTTTGTGTGATATCCTTTCTGTTATCTAATCTATTGATCTCCATCTCAAAATTTCATGCATTCATAGGAGTTGGTTCCAGGTTTACAGTACTCTTGGTCCCCCAGTGAAACTAGTTTCTCTATGTCAGAATCAATCCCTTGACCATTTTAATTAACTTGATTTAGATCACCCCTCAACCATCTGGAACCAAGCCAACACAATTCGGATTTCTAAAAATAAAAACAGAAAATGCTGTAAACAGAGAAGCCTGGTAGCATCTATGGAGTGAGAAATAGAATTAACGTTTCAGGTCAGTGCTCCTTTGTTGCTTTGTTGGAATTAGGCATGCTTGGTGATGAAACAGTTTTGAGCAAGGCAGGAAAAGTGTGGAGCAGTGGAAAATGGAATGGATGTGGTGGGGTGGAAGGCAGGAGTGATTGAATGACAAAAGTGATGGTGTAAGGCAAAAATAGATAGTAATGGGCCAAACCTTGCTTAAAAAATTATCTTTAAGCATTCACAGCCCTTTCAATGGGGAACCAAACCCGAAATTAGATTATCTTCTCCACAGATGCTGCCAGACCTGATGAATATTTCCAGCACTTTTTATTTTGTAGAACGATCGAATGTTAAGGGGCCACTTGGCCCATCGTATGTGTGCCGGCCTAAAGACGAGCCACCGAGCTCAATCCTGTTTACCAGCATTTGGCCTGTAGCTCTGCAGGCTATGGCACTTGAGGTGCGTATCCAGACACCTTTTTAAAATTAATTGCGGGTTCCTGCCGCTATTAGCCTTTCAGGCACAGAGTTCCAAAACCCTCTGACAGAAAAAAAAATCATCTCCCCTCTAATCTTTCCACCAACCACTTTAAATCTATGCTCCCTTGTTACTGACCTTTTATCTCAGATTTCCAGTATTCATGTTACTTTGCTCTTGTATTAAGTTTGTGACCTGATCTGATAAATTAACTCTTTAACCCGGGTATAGAACATAGAACATAGAACGATACAGCGCAGTACAGGCCCTTCGGCCCTCGATGTTGCACCGACATGGAAAAAAAATCTAAAGGCCATCTAATCTACACTATGCCCTTATCATCCATATGCTTATCCAATAAATTTTTAAATGCCCTCAATGTTGGCGAGTTCACTACTGTTGCAGGTAGGGCATTCCACGGCCTCACCACTCTTTGCGTAAAAAACCCACCTCTGACCTCTGTCCTATATCTATTACCCCTCAATTTAAGGCAATGTCCCCTCGTGCTAGCCACCTCCATCCGCGGGAGAAGGCTCTCGCTGTCCACCCTATCTAACCCTCTGATCATTTTGTATGCCTCTATCATTAATAGTAACCCAGGTATCATTCTTGTGAATCTGCGCTGTTTAATTCATCACCTTTTAACAATTTGTTTATATTGATACCTACATCCCCCGCAGCTCCTCCCCTCTCGTCATTTGACAATGTTCGTAATTTATCTCTGATACAAAAGCATGTTTCCCAATATTGAACTTTTGAGAGTGTATTTCGCGGTCTCTCATTCAGACTTGAAAATACAACTCCCTATTACTTATCGAAGCCACTAGTGCACATGGTTAAAAAATACTGAAGCCTCAGTACATATCTTAAACAAGCTCCAATTATCACATCATGGTGACCTATATCACAAGGTTGTCTCCTTTTTATGTATTGGTTACTTTCTTATGCAAAACCTTCTGGATGTCCCTGGACAACCCCCATGGTTATGCTTCCACCATCTGTGATGGTCAATTCCTCAAAATATACAACTAGATTTGTAATATGTGATACCTCCATCACCAACCTCTGTGGATCAACTGATATCTGTGAAAGTGCTTAGTGACTGTCTATGATGGATTCCAGTAACTTTCGTATAATTGATTTTAAAAATTGATAAATGACATTTGATCCCGTCAGTTACTATTGCAAATCATTTGTAAGGTTGTTTAACTTTACAATTTTATTATGTGATCTAATAACTGAATAATTACATTGCAAGTTCAACGCAGTCACTTGAATATTTGGGTTTGGATCAGATTACATAATAGCAATTTGGAGCACTTAAATCATTTAATGTACTCAATCCCCATAATTTTGTCTTACCATTATATTCTAACCAAGGTTATTCATTGCCATTATGATCATAGTATGTAAATGCTAAGGAGAAACCTTCTACAATTTTAGCAATTAGATGCTATTCCGCCCCTCTCCCACTTTTTTGTGAAGTCACCTCCATCTGCTCTCCTGCTTGCATCTCTCTTGTGCTCCCTTTGATAGTTAAACATTTGCTGCTCAGTTAGTATAATTTAAAAGCCAATGCATTACAGCATATTTTTAAAATACATATTGTTTGATAACCAGTTGGGAGGCTTGGGGGCGGGGGTAGGTCTAGGGAGCATAGATGTTTAGTATGGCACTTTAACATTGGGATCTTGAGGTTCCACCAAACTTGCACTGATGGAATGTAAAGGTCCCATGCACCTGTACTATGTGACTTAGTTCAGAATAATGTACAAAAACAAGCTTGGATGATGCTGAAGGTTAAAAGGGGGGTCCTGATTGATGTGCTGGGAAGATAGTGCAAGATGTTTACACCTGGGGACAAGACTAGCGCATCTGTGATGAGTCTGGATAGACTGTTAGTCTCCAAGTTTCATAGGGAGGTGTTAGGAATGTCCGGTTTTCTAAAAGGTAATGCTTTAAGGCAGAGGTTTTAAAATATTTTTGCCGGGACTCACTTTTACCAACTGGCCAACCTTCGGGACGAATGCCGGCTGACCTTCGCAACATAACATTTTCACTTGCCTTTAATGCAACAGGTGAGCCTGCTTGGTCCTCATAATCTCACTTGCTTTGTCATTCAATGTTGCATTTCTGCTAAAGACTTCAACTGATGATTTAAGTTCTCGCTGCATCCTTTGAAGAAAATCCTCGAACTTGCTGTGCTTAGTCTTCAAATGCCTTTGAAGTTTGAGGGTTTTAAACTAATTCGCCAGTATCACTGGCATATATCACTGTTGGGCTTGTGTCCTGATTTGCATTGGCATAATTAACAAAACCATACCTCAGGAAATCATCTTTATACTGCTTAGTTCCAGATTTCATTTTTTTTCTTTGCTTAAAACGATGCATCTTCATTTCACAATCCTGTTGCCTTGCTTGCTCGCAACTAGAAAATGGAGGAATCTCTCCTCCTGGTTTTGCGTCAAAAGCATAGATTTGCAGTGCATGTGATGTCAGATGTGCCAGGCACGTGACCTCTGTGCCGCTGCATCTGGTGGGTAAACTGCATCATTACATGGTCGCGGCTGGCATTCTCAATTTAAAAGCCGGTTGCAGCTGTTGGGTGTTTCTCCCGCAATCGAGAATATCGCAATCGATTCCTCTGTAACCCTTCCAACGCCTGACCGCAGGTCGCAATCCACAGTTTGAAAAACTATGTTTTAAGCTATCTATTTAATTTTACGATAGGATTGAGTAGAGGACACATAATTAGCATTTCTATATTGATGCATGGCCCATGTGATCCATATTGCTATGGCGATTGGCTTTGAAAGGGGAAGAGTCCATAGTACGCTATTGTAGAATCGGGTTGCAGGTTTTCTTGAGCAATCCCTGAATCTCAAATAGGTCAGTCTGTGAAAGAGAGGTAACGCAGAGTGATGGAGACGCCAGTCTCTAATATTCATCATTCAGAATGCGGTGAAAACTTGCAATCTGATTAAATTATCACAAACTTGGTCTCTTTAAACAAAGCTGTCAGATTTGGCTAGAGGGAATAATGTCCACTTAGATTTTCAAGCTGGAAAAGGAAAAAGCCATCCAGAACTGAGAATAGCTTTACACTGGTTCCTGGAGGCTGAAGTGTCCACTTAAAAGAAGACACAGTAAAGTGTAACAGTGGAGCCCAATTTTTGGTAATTTCAAAGTTAAATGGGGAATCTTTTCTTTGGCTTAGAGTTTTATTTGCTTATAAATAGTGTTATGAATAGTGTTTAGGCAATGTTGATTTTAGTTTGTTTATTCCAGTAAAAGCCTTACACCTTGAGATCTTGTTGTGTAATCCTTCATGTCAGTCACCGGAAATTCAGACGTTGTTGATCTCTGGGATTGTAACAAAGGTGCCAAAAAGTCTATTGCATCCACATGGGCATAACAAAGACAGATTGCTGTGCAGTAGTCCCACACTGAGGTTCTTGGCTTCTGAGGTATCCCAGTATCAGAACCGAGGGAATAAGTTAGGATTGTATCTGGTATGGATGTATCCAACATCATAGAATCCAGTGATTAACTGTCTTGAATTTTTTTTTTAAGGTATTGGTTTCTAGTCCAATAAAATGAATTTATCACTTTTTTTTAATAAGCAGATTGTTATAGAATTTCACAGAATCTCTACTGTGCAGAAGGAGGCCATTTGGCCCATCAAGTCTGCACTGGTCCTCTGAAAGAGCACCCCTCCTAGGACCTAGGCTGTGACAGTCAGCAGGAGGAACAGACGAGGCTGCAAAAGGGACTCCATTTGCCTCACTGGTGCCAGAGTCAGGGATGCCACTGACTGGCTGCAGGGTATTCTGAAGGGGGAGGGCAAACAGGTATTGTGGTACACAGGTGCCAAAGATTTAGGCAGAGCAAGGGATGTGGTCCTGCAAACAGAATTTAGGAAGCAGATGAAAAAAACAGGACCCAGAAGGTAGTAATAGAACATAGAACATAGAACAGTACAGCACAGAACAGGCCCTTCGGCCCTCAATGTTGTGCCGAGCCATGATCACCCTACTCAAACCCACATATCCACCCTATACCCGTAACCCAACAACTCCCCCCCCCCCCTTAACCTTACATTTATGAGGACACTACGGGCAATTTAGCATGGCCAATCAACCTAACCCTTTAATCTTTGGATTAAATTCCGGTGCCACGTGCTGGTGAGTATAGAAATAGGAGGGTAGTCCAGATTAATGCATGGCTGGAGAGATGATGCAGGAGGGAGGGCTTTAGATTTCTGGGACATTGGATTGTTTTGGGGAATGGTGGGAGTTGTACAAGGTGGGCGGGTTGCACCTGAACTGAAATGGGATTAACATCCTAGCAGGGAGGTTTGCTAGTGCTGTTGGGGATGGTTTAAACTAACTTTGCTGGGGGTGGAATCCTGAGAATCTTTATCAGGGGGAGATGCACAGTCAAAATTAGAATGACAGCAAGTGAGTCAGTAAGGCATAGAAATTCTAGACCAGTTAAGCCACAAGGAAGTTTGGTAAGATTGGATGGTATTTATTTTAATACTAGGAGTCTGAAGAACCAGGCAGATGAGTTGAGGGCACGAATTAAAACATGGGGGTATGATATAATTGGTGTCACTGAGATATGGTTGAGAGGGGGGCAATATCCCAAGATATAGGATCTTCTGGCGAGACAGGAAGGAGGTAAAAGCAGAGGGGGCGTTGTAATTTTGATCAGGGAATCAATTACAGCAGTAAGGAGGGATGATATTTTAGAAGGCTCTTCAAATGAATCCTTATGGGTACAACTCAAAAACTTAAAAGGAGTGCTGGGAGTCATTGCTTGGCCCCTAACACTCCGAGATAAATAGGAGCAGATATGTAGGCAAATGTCAGAAAACTAAACGTAATATGGTGGTGATAGCGGGGGATTTAAACTTCCCCAATATTAACTGGGGTAGTCATAGTGTGAACGGTTTAGAGTGAGCGGAATTCTTGGTGTATCTAGGAGAACTGTTTAAGCCAGTACATAGCAGGTCCTACAAGACGGGGGAGTGATCCTAGACATAATTTTAGATAACTAAGCTGGACAAATGGTTGAAGTATCAGTGGGGGAAGCATTTTGCAGGCAGTGACCATAACTCTGTTAGATTCAAGATTAAAAAGGGCAAGGATGGTCGGAAATCAAAGTTCATAACTGCGGGAAGGCGGATTTGAACAAGACCAGATATGATTTGGCCAGAGTGGACTGGGAGCAGACACTTTTTAGGTAAATCTGTGACAGAACAGTGGGGTGCATTGAAGATGGAAATAAGCAGAGTACAGGGCCAACATTTCCAATCAAAAAAAAAGGCTGGGACCAACAAATCCAGTGAACCCTGGATATTGAGGAATATACAGCATTGGATAAAAAGAAAAAAAGGGAGGCTTATGGCAGATATCAAGGGCTGAAAACAGCAGTAGCCTTCGAGGCATATAGAATAAGCAAGAGGGGACTTAAAAACAGAATTTGGGAGAGTATAAAAGGGACATTAAAGGATACTGGCAGGTAAAATAAAGGAAAATCCTAAGTTTTACAGTACATTAAGGGTAAAAGGATAACTAGGGAAAGAGTAGGGCCCATTGAAGTCCACAGTGGTAATTTGTGTGTGGAGCTGGAGGACATAGGTAGGGTTCTAAATGACTACTTACTGTCTGTGCTCATTAGTAAGAGGGATGATGTGAGTATAGAAATCAGGGAGAAGGATTGTGATAAAATTAAAGAAATTAATGTAAACAGAGAGGAGGTTGAGTGGTCTTGCAGGCTAAAAGTAGACACATATCCAGGATCAAATGAAATGTATCCCAGACTGTTGAATGAGGCAAGGGTGGAAATAGCAGGGGTGCTGGCAATTTTCAATTCCTCTCTGGCCACAGGAGAGGTGCCAGAGGACTGGAGGATAGCCAATGTGGTACCATTGTTCAAGAAGGGAGGAAGGGGTAAACCAGGAAACTAGAGGCCAGTCAGTCTAGCCTCCGTGTTGGGGGGAAACCATTTGAAGCAGGTCTGAGAGAATTATTCTGCATTTGGAGAGGCAGGGATTAATCAAGAACAGTCAGCATGGTTTTGATAAGGGGAGGTCGTGTCGGACCAACTTGATCGAATTTTTCGAAGAGATGACTTGGTGTGTAGATGAGGGCAATGCATTTGACGTAGTCTACTTGGACTTCAGCAAAGCTTTTGATTAGGTCCCACATGGGAGACTAATAGTGAATAAGAGTCCATGGAATCCACTGAGGTTTGGCAGATTTGTGAGTGGCAGGAAGCAAAGGCTGGTCAAGTGGTGTCTACCGACTGGACGCCTGTGCCAGTGGGGTCCCACAGGAATCAGTGTTAGGGCCCTTGCTGTTTGTGGTTTATATCAATAAGTTAGACATAAATGTAGGATGGATGATATGAAAATTGGTGAGATGGCAAACAGTGAGGAGGCTAGCCTTCGATTACAGGAGGATATAGACAGATGATCAATGTAAAATGGAATTCAATCCGGATAAATCTACGATGATGTACTTGGGGAGGACAAACAAGGCAAAGGAATACATGATGAACGGCAGAACCCTGGGAAGCACCAGGAATCAGAGGGATCTTTGTGTACATGTACACCAGTACATGTACACAAGTGTTCTGGGGCCGTTGCGTTTGTCATTTTTATAAATGACCTAGAGGAGGGCGCAGAAGGATGGGTGAGTAAATTTGCAGACGACACTAAAGTCAGTGGAGTTGTAGACAGTGCGGAAGGATGTTGCAGGTTACAGAGGGACATAGATAAGCTGCAGAGCTGGGCTGAGAGGTGGCAAATGGAGTTTAATGTGGAGAAGTGTGAGGTGATTCACTTTGGAAAGAATAACAGAAATGCGGAATATTTGGCTAATGGTAAAATTCTTGGTAGTGTGGATGAGCAGAGGGATCTCGGTGTCCATGTACATAGATCCCTGAAAGTTGCCACCCAGGTTGATAGGGTTGTGAAGAAGGCCTATGGTGTGTTGGCCTTTATTGGTAGAGGGATTGAGATCCGGAGCCATGAGGTCATGTTGCAGTTGTACAAAACTCTAGTACGGCCGCATTTGGAGTATTGCGTACAGTTCTGGTCGCCTCATTATAGGAAGGACGTGGAAGCTTTGGAACGGGTGCAGAGGAGATTTACCAGGATGTTGCCTGGTATGGAGGGAAAATCTTATGAGGAAAGGCTGATGGACTTGAGGTTGTTTTCGTTAGAGAGAAAAAGGTTAAGAGGTGACTTAATAGAGGCATACAAAATGATCAGAGGGTTAGATAGGGTGGACAGCGAGCGCCTTCTCCCGCGGATGGAGGTGGCTAGCACGAGGGGACATAGCCTTAAATTGAGGGGTAATAGATATAGGACAGAGGTCAGAGGTGGGTTTTTTACGCAAAGAGTGGTGAGGCCATGGAATGCCCTACCTGCAACAGTAGTGAACACGCCAACATTGAGGGCATTAAAAAATTTATTGGATAAGCATATGGATGATAAGGGCATAGTGTAGGTTAGATGGCCTTTAGATTTTTTCCATGTCGGTGCAACATCGAGGGCCGAAGGGCCTGTACTGCGCTGTAACGTTCTATGTTCTTTGTTCTAAACTAGCAGAGCAGGTGGATACAGTGGTTGAAAAGGCATATGGTGTACTTGCATTTATTAGCCAAGGCATAGTTTAAGGTACGACACGGGTGGCACACTGGTTAACACTGCTACCTCACCGCGCCTGGGGCCTGGGTTCAATTCTGATCTTGGATGACTATCTGTGTGGAGTTTGCACTTTCTCCCTTTGTCTGCGTAGGTTTCCTCCGGGTGCTCCGGTTTCCTCCCACAATCTAAAGATGTGCAGGTTAGGTGGAGTTATGGGTGGGGGGTAGGGTGCTGTTTCAGACAGTCAGTGCAGACTCGATGGGCTGAATGGCCACCTTCTGCACTGCAGGAATTCTTTGGTCCTAAGAGTAAGGCGGTTATGCAGGAACTGTATAAAACATTGGTTAAAACAATACTGGGTTTGTTTTCCTTGGAGCGGAGGAGACGAAGGGGGACATAAAATTCCGAAGGTGAATGGGTCAATGACCAGGGGCATCGATTTATAGTAAGGGGCAGGAGGTTTGGGGGGGAAAACATTCACCCAGGAGGAGGGTGGGAGTCTGGGACTCACTGCCTAAAAGTGTGGCAGAGACCCTCAAATAATTAAGCGTATTTGGGTGTGCACTTGCGAAACCAAGGCATTCAAGCCTATGAGCTGAGAGCTAGAAAATGGGAATATTAGATGGTTGTTTTTGACTGGCACAGACGTGATTGGCTGAAGGGATTTCTGTGCTGTCGACCTCTTATGCCTCTCGGGAGGAATTTGTTGGCTCCTCATTGTAATTAATAGACCTGTTGGGGTGTGCCACTTGTGATGAAACCTATACTTGGTTTGTAGTTCAGAGGTGGGCAACTCCGATTCTTGACGATAATTGAACCTTTTACACATGTGCTGGCCGGAAAAACTGATTGCATGCGCACAGACCATTTAAAAAAAAAAAAAAGTTCTTCAGACCGAGGATCGGCCCTGCACAGAAGAGTGGAAGAGGATCTACGCGAAAACCCAGGCAGGTGAGCTGGTGCTGAGCGCTGTTGCTAATTGTGTCCCAAGGAGCAGGACACAGGAGGGTAATAGGGTTACCTGGTCAGGGAGACATCCTGAACAGAAATCCCAGGCAAGGAAGATGGGACAGAAATAGGTCCCGGTAAGTTAAAGAGAGGAATAGGCTCCAAATTTTAAATAGAGCTGCAGGGAGCAGACTTTAAACAAAGTGGGCATGCTGTGGGTTATTGGAACAGTGGTGTTCTGCTTGGCACAGCCGAAGATCTGAAGTTGCGTTTGGAAGGTGAACGAGTATATTCAGGGATTCATAGAACATAGAACATAGAACATAGAACAGTACAGCACAGAACAGGCCCTTCGGCCCTCAATGTTGTGCCGAGCCATGATCACCCTACTCAAACCCACGTATCCACCCTATACCCGTAACCCAACAACCTCCCCCTTCACCCTACTTTTATTAGGACACTACGGGCAATTTAGCATGGCCAATCCACCTAACCCGCACATCTTTGGACTGTGGGAGGAAACCGGAGCAAACCCACGCACACAGCGGGAGGACGTGCAGACTCCACACAGACAGTGACCCAGCCGGGAATCGAACCTGGGACCCTGGAGCTGTGAAGCATTTATGCTAACCACCATGCTACCCTGCTGCCCCCTGCTACCCTGCTGCACATGCACCTGCTGCAGACAGTGGTCTGTGCACATGCAATCAGTTTTTCCGGCCAGCACATGTGTAAAAGGTTCAGAGGAAAAGGAACCTTGGTAGGTGAGTTGGGCCATTGTTGAAGTGGGAAGTGACTTTTGGAGAGAATTTGAAGGTGAGATCTTTTAAAGGTGGAGATTGGAAACTATTGTGAGAAAGACATAAGTTTCAATTGGTTCGCTCACAATGTGACAAACACTGGGTCGGTTGTTGAGAAATCCATGGAACTAGTTTGATCGCTTCTGCCATCTATTGTATCGTGTGGTGTGTCTGACCTGTAGCTTCATATGTACTTCATACTTACCCTGAATGTTTAAGAATAATATAGATATTATTGTATGTTGTTTTATCTTTCTGAACTTGTATTGTAAAGTTTATTTTTGTTTATTCAAAACCCATGGTATCTTGTGGCTTTTATTCACTTAGTAAGTGTCTTGAATCTCAAACTTTTTTGACTTTAAACAAAACATTATTGATCCCCAACAATGGATCTTGGTCTGGACAAGGATCATAACACACTGCTAACTGCAATATGCTATTTAAACCAGTGTTTTTCAAACTTCTTTTTCCCCCGGACTCACTTTTGCCATCTGGCCAACTTTTGGGGCCCACTTGATGGACTGAAGGGCCTCTTTCTGTGCTGTAAAACTCTTGTGACTCTTACAGTAGAGAGATGTTCAAACTGTAGAGGAGACAGGGCGATGTCAATGTTTTGAATTATGAAAAAAAAATTTGCATTTTGCTAGCACTATCAAAACTAGATGACTACAAAGTAATTTGCAGCCACTGAAGTACGGCCATTGCTGTAATGCCAATTTATGCACAGCAAGCTCCCACAAATAACAATGTGATAAAGATCAGGTAACTGTTTATGTTGATTGGATTAGATTTGTTTCTCGGTACAGTGAAACGTATTTTTCTATGTGCAGCTCAAACCGATCATTTAGTATATGAAAAGAAAATATAATAGGGCAACACAAGATACACAATGTAAATATATAGACATTGAGAGATAAATGTTAGATAGGACATCGGGGATAAGTCCCTTCTCTTATTCAATGTAGTCCCATGGAATCTTTTACATCCACATGAGAAGAGAGCCACCATTTAACATGGTATCTGGAACTGCATTTCTAACAGGACAGCACTCCTGCAGTAGTACACTGGGATGTTGGCCTAGATGTGAAGATGAGCCCACAACCATCTCATGTAGACACGAGTGCGTTACCCACGACGAACACAGGGATAAGACTACAGAAATTTAGGTTTAATAGCCCTTAACCTTAAACATAATCTTACAGGGGAAGGTGAATTTTGGGAAAAATCCAGAACATTACTGTAAGTTAAACTTTGATAGTAGGATAAAGGGATACAGGTTTAAACTTGAAGGCTGCTTTTAGAACTGATAGCAGCAATTATCTCACTGAACGGAATTTTATTTGTGGGTGGAGGGGAGAGGAGAGGCGGGGGTTGAAAGAGTCAGTGTGATTGTCCTGTGCCAAGTTTAATCCAATAAATTCAGCAAGTTTTGCTGCAGGTGAGGATTGACATCCAGACATAAAGAAAGTGGTTTTCTCCAAACCCTATTGTCTCTCAACACATTTTGAACGGATGAGTAAACTCTAACCTGGTGTTTGGCTTCTCAAAAGCTCCTTCCAATGAGAGGACTGGGATAGTATGAATGAAAATGAAATGAAAATCGCTTATTGTCACAAGTAGGCTTCAAATGAAGTTACTGTGAAAAGCCCCTAGTCGCCACATTCCGGCACCTGTTCGAGGAGGCTGGTACGGGAATTGAACCGTGCTGCTGGCCTGCCTTGGTCTGCTTTAAACGCTAACGATTTTGGCCTGTGCTAAACCAGCCCCTACTGTGCTAAACCAGCCCCTGTATGTGTATGTAGTATGTACATGTGGAGGGCTTGTGGGGTGGAGGGTGTCTGTGCTCGCTTCTCTACCAAAATGGGGACCGAGTCCCTCGGTGGATGATCCTGAAAAGCTACTCAATTTTGAGGTTAGTTGATTGAAAGACTTCTATTCAGTGAGGAATGGGATTAATTGGTGACAATCGGTCTAATCGTATAATGGTTCCAAATTGCAGCTAACGCCTGGTTTGCTGTTGGGATATCTGTCAGTCCACTGCTGCTTGCTCTTGGGCCACACATTTTATCATCTCTCCCGCCGCAAAAGCGGTTTTCATGGCGCTCTTTCTGTTTGCCACCCAGCTGATCCTACCCGGTAGTTGAGATACTTGTGTTAATTTCAGCGTGCACCATGACCCTTTTACACCAGCCTACAACCCCCACACAGGTCGTGACCCCCACTTTGAAGAAGCCTACTCTAATTGGTTTTAGTGTCATGGGCATAAGATGAGAAAATTAACTTTCTGCTGCTAATTACTATCCAGTGTGCGTTGCTGGATATCTCTACATTGTATGAAGTCAGGATTGGGCTCAACTAAGATTCTTTCATTGGTCAAACAACCTGCTGATGCTGCCTAGGCTTAGACATAGAGAATGACTACTTGGCTGAAGTATTGGTGTTCACCTGTGGGAAAGTAGGAATTAAAACTGGTTTAAGAAAACAGCTTAAAAGCACACATGCAATATTTGTTGAAGTTGTTTGTAAAATCAGAATTCCAGAAGTGGTTTTCTGATATTAAATTTGTCAAAACCTGCAAAATCCCCCGATCATAAGCTTCCTTCAAATTCATGCAATAATAGAACTGATCTTTTAGTTTGTTCAAAAGGTGAAAAAAAAACTTTGTTCAAATTGAATGGGGAAACTAAAATCAATAGAGCTGCTTGACCATTGCAGGAATTTCAATTCCAACAAATTTTGGTGTCAACAGTTGCTGGTCCTCTTGGCATCTAACATGTGTGAACTTGGGTTTTGGGTGGGCCAGCTTATTAGTTAAGTGAAGGTTGCATGGAAAAGCAAGAGGCAAGTGTTTAGGGCTAACCGTTCTTTGTATTACTAATTCAGAGCTGTTAAGGATGGTGAATATCTTGGGACAGAATAGCAGAATAGTTCTAGGATCTGAATATCTCCATTAGACTGCTAAATCAATGTTTCTAGCAGGGTAAGAATTGTCGTTATATCTTTGCTTTGCTTCCTGCACCGTTCCATATTAAACATGTCAGTTTCCATTGCTCTGAATAAGAACCAGGAGTTTGTTGAATCTCCCAGTTTATTTTATGTCAAAAAATATATTCCACCATCCAAATTGCTTGAAGCTGTTTTATACTAAATGGGCTTTCAGTGGTAAAAGCAACCTTTTTAATTCAAATTATGCATTAATCAAATGTTGGCACACAAGGAAACTTTATAGGGTGTGCCAATAAAAACATTAATTTTTCAAACCTTGATGATAATCTGGTGTAGAGTTTAGAACGAACATATTAATCAAGGAGTCATGTGACTATTTTGCAGAATTGTGCTTTTTGATTAATATTCGAGCCAATTATATTAAAGTACAGACGGCAGTTATATTAGCCACTCAAACTACCAATTCAGATTTTATTTTGTGAAGATTAGTGGCAGATATGCAGCATGGTTATTTTAGAATTTCAGTTTCATCCTTTTTTTCAGGTTCTTAAAACCTTGTAATATTGTCATTTTTATTGAGAGAAAATGTGAATCTCAAATCGAGGCAATTTTTTTCTCTCTCCATAAAACTGCTTTCTTCTCTTCTCTCTCTCTTTCTTCCCCCCCCCCCCCAACTCCCCAAACTTATCCTGTTACCGAAGTTTGTGTACTCTGACAGGTTGGACACTCTTAGGCTGTCTTTTCTGAAGACGAGGCTACAAAGTGCTGTGGCTGTGGTGTGTGATTCTTTTGGAGCTGATGATAAAACTTTACCAGAACCGCATGTTACTGACTCGAGCAATACCAGACATTTGGGATAGGAAATTATATCTTGCACATCACACTGCATACAGCAATTGAAATTCTAGCCTCCTGTATTCCTTTCCCATTTGTTTTAATCAGAAGAAAAAGTGAGAAAACATCAGTCTGATATTTGTTGATGGTTGCTAGAGGAAACTATTTAGACCACTGATGTATGAAGTGCATACATCATTAATTGATTTAATTAATTGATCTATTTGATCTTTGCCTGTATTGTGGGTTCTCTCCAGTTGGCAATTGGCTGAATCTGATGGAATATGATTTACCTATAACCCTGTAAAATATCTGCAGTAAGAAGCATTTATTTCCGTTTTGTAGATTGCATGTGACTGAGGAATATATTCTTTACCTAACTCTTCCACCCAGTTTATTGAAATAAGTGTACTACTTGCTAGATCAGTGAGAAGGTTATTTCCACATTTGTACCTGAAGACAAATTTGTCAAAACACTATTCAGTCAACTTGTGACCATTTCTGCCTGTTTTATCTCACAACCTTAAGAGAACTTGCTTCATTCTTCGTTTTTGTTCTCCACAGTTAGGTATTCTGAAAAGGTCCTTCATTGCACTCAGCAGCAACATCAACAACAATTCATTGTTTTTCGATTATGTGGCATTATGCACAGTCAGTGTTTTTTCACTAACGCAGCTGGAATTCCATTAAAGCTTGTGAAATTAGCAATACTTCGTACATATAGATCTGTACTCTAGGGGCTTCAAGATGGATTGATTTCTCTCTGTCATGAGATTTTCATCTACCTAGTTATCAAAAACACTTTGTCCATATGAAAATAGTAGCGCCACCGAAGATTATTTCCATAGGAAGTGAAGGAGCAGGCCTAATGAGTGGATTAATGTGGTCAATTGGGTGCTCTATGTTCCCTCAAACAATTATTTTGTACCTTTGTGTTATCGAGAAAAATGATAAAATATTGATGTGTATAAAGCAATATAGAAGAAGCATAGGTTTGGAAATTCGCAGTTAACCTTTGACCAGTTGCAATTCTGCAGAAATTGTGGTGCTGTAGGAACTGCATGGTGTAGAAGCTGTTTAGGCACTTTTATGCCTGTACTCTGAGTTTAGAAGCATGAGGGGAGATCTTCTTGAAACTTGCAGGATACGGAGAGGCCTAGATAGAATGGATGTGAAGAGGATGTTTCCACTAGTACGAAAAACTAGAACCCGAGGGTACAGCCTTTAAAACTGAGATGAGGAGGAATTTCTTCAGCCAGAGGGTGCTGAATCTGTGGAACACTTTGTCACAGAAGACTGTGGAGGCCAAATCACTGGGTGTCTTTAAGACAGATAGGTTTTTGATTAATAATGGGGAGAAGGCAGGAGAATGGGGATGAGCAACACATCAGCCATGATTGAATGGCGGAGCAGACTCGTTGGGCCGAGTGGCCTAATTCTACTCCTATGTCTTATGGCCTCCCCTTCCTTTCTCTCAACCACTCACTTTTCCCCACCCCATCCTCATTTTTTTTTAAGACACTCCTTAAAACCTTTGACTAAGTTTTCCATCATCTGCCCTATTATCTCCCTATGTCAAATTTTGTTCAATAATCCTGTGAGGTTTCATGGAACATGTGCTATATTATTGGGCCATATTGACCACTTTGACTTTCATTTGCCCCGATATTGTTGTCTTTGGTTCTGTTGACTTCTGTGTAATGTCACTCCTACATATACTATGTTAAGAGACAATATAAATGTAAGCTGTTCGTGAAGTGTGTTTGTTAGTTTGGCTACATTAGCTTTATTTTGCATTCCCAAGCCTTGCTTATTCAGTGAATAATTTGCCTGTACTCTTATACATTGAATCAGGTTAACAAATGATCCACAGTAGCCAATGACATCGCTTGATTTTCATCAAGTTTTGCATTTGCACATTTTAGCAGTGCCTATGTAATGCTCCAAATGTTTTAACTTCAGAAGTTCTAAAGTTTGTAAAATTGTTGCACCTTGGTTCGAGACTAGTTAACGTCTAACTTGAGAAATATGATGTTTAGCTGGATGGCCTGGAGAAGGTAGGCTGGGTGTCAGAAATTATGGCCAATAAAAATATGTTCATGTGCATGGCTGTGTTGCAGCTCATTTTAGCGTTATGGAAACTGCCTGTGGGGGTCTCCTAGAAATGGCTCTGGAGATCTAAACTGAAGATGATGTAGAGTGCAGCACTTGGTGGTGATTCGGAGAGGAAACCAAATCTTTCAGTTTATTTACGTTTGATTTGGAAGCCATTAGTTTTATTCACTGCATGGCAGACTGTTTCAATTTGAAAATAATTGGATTACAAATTGACAGCAAAACTATGGCTCACATGATTTTCAAAATCTGAAATGCTGTATTATTTTGTGTGCCCTATGATATTGTAAAAGCTGGTAACGCACGAGAGCCAGCTTTAGAAGTGACGCTGAGTGCAGAAACACTTCTGCTGTCTCGTATATATGGCAATAGTGGGACTGCTGGCAGTAACAAAGTTAGAAAATAAAGGGAAATTTCGATGGTGATTGCCAGTTTGCAGGTTTTATTCTGTTGGGTGTTGCTGAGCAATATATGTTGATGCTGCCAGGAGGCATTCAGAAGTAAATGAAGGCACGTGTTGCAAAATAATTAGAGCTATTTAACTTCTGGAGTTAATTCTGAATGTGCTGCTGGTGGGAAGGCTCAGCAGTGACACAAGGTTGGAAAATTACACACCCACACACACGCACATACATACGCACATTTCACAATTCCATAATAATGCTCTCTGTTTGATAAATTTTATCTGACATAACTGTCTCCTGAATTTTAGCATCCTGGTTAATGACATAAAAGTACTGTGGCCTTTATTTAAAGCTGTTAATCTGCTATCCCAGTAATTCGGTGCTACCTAAGAAGTAGGAGAACAAAATCAATTCAAAGACATGAATCTGATATGAAAACTTGAAGGGGTTGGGGGTGGGAGGGAGGCAGGAGGAGGGGGAGGAATGGACAATTCAGGATTTGGAACAAGGCCAATGCAAATTGACGAGACTATGACTCCCTTCATCATTGTCACACCCAAAGGGCTGTACCTCCTGTGAAGTTGTCTTTTTTTGTCTTTTTGAAATAAATAATTCCTGCATGTGTGCGCATCATTAGAACATATGTTGAATGAATTTGAAAAGATTCTCTCTTTAACCAATTTTTCTCATGAGTGAAATGGTTATTGGCTATTGTATTTTCATTTATAATTAGCATGTGCGTCTAATAGGTTAACCTGTTTCCCATTGTGCATTTAAATACCAGTATAATCTTCAGTGGTCAATTATCAATTGTGCAGGTTTAAACTGCAAAGAAAATCCTAATCTATCACTGTCTATTGTAACTTGTGCTGCCAATTTGTGGTTCAGCCTGCTTATGATATTTCATCGCAGTCTGAACTATTTTTGGTATTTCCTGATTTGAACTGTCCTCCAGCAGTCCAAACTAAAGAGTGATGCGAGATGCAGTACAGATTTTTAATCTACAAGGGAGTTGAGGTTTAATGGGGCAGGCAGGAAAGTGCAGTTGTTTTTGTAGGACAGGCTTGAGCGCTGGATAGCCTACTCTGGCTATTTCTGATGTTCTTCTGACTGGTTTAGCATTAGTACACAGCACTTGCAGCTTTGAGCTAGTTTTGGCTTGTGTGATGCAAATTGGATAAAGGACTTCTTTTTTTTTATAAACAATTTTATTGAGGTATTTTTTGGCATTGTAAACAGTTACAGGTAACAGAAATATGCAAACATCAATGGAGAACCAATAAAGGACTCCTTTTCTAAGACAAGCGTGTCTCCAGACTTAGGACTTTGCACTTTAACTGCTGTACGAGTGCAAAATGAATGTGCTTTATGCCAAGTCTCCTACCACGGTGTAAGTATTCCCTCCTCAATTGTCCCAAATTTCAAGAGCACTCAAACTGGATATGGCCTAAACTTCAGAAAGGTTGAGTGCCTGTTGACCATTATTATTATTTATCAACCAAGCACTCAAAGATTCTCTCCTCCCTCTCCCTCCCTCCCTCTCTCTCTCTCCTCCCCGCCACACGCGCGCGCACACGCACACACACACGCACAAAGAATTTGGCCAACTGCACTGTTCAAGAAGCAGCATTTTAAGATTTCTGCTTTGTTTAAACAACCAATTTCTTTTAGAATTAAAGACACTACTTCCATCTATACTGCACTTTCATGACCATCCAACATCCCAAAGTGCTTTGCAGTCAATGAAATACCCTTTTTGAAGTGTAGTCACTGTTGTCATGTATGAAACATAGAAACATATCAAAGTTGTTGAGGAACGGAAAGGTCAAACTAAATGATCACAAAGGATTGACTGTTTAAAAATGATTCATATACTGAAAGGTCCAAAGTGACTAAAGGTGGAGGTGTGACACCAAGGCAGAAATAATGGGCAAGATTTTAACTTGTTCAAACCAACCCTACACTGGGTTCAAAATGGGATTCATTAAATAACTGCTGACCAGGGATTTCAACCGATTTTTAATATTTTGTGGGAAGCGAGAGACTTTTTTTCAATATAAATTTAGAGTACCCAATTCATTTTTCCAATTAAGGGGCAATTTAGCATGGCCAATCAATCTACCCTGCACATCTTTGGGCTGTTGGGGCGAAACCTATGCAAACATGGGGAGAATGTGCAAACTCCACACGGACAGTGACTCAGGGCCGGGATTGAACCTGGCATCTCGGCGTGGTGAGGCAGCAGTGCTAACCACTGTGCCACCGTGCTGCTCCTAAGAGACATTGTTAACTTCAATTTTTTTAAATCACCACCTGAAAAGCAAACCAGCTCCTTATGGGTCACAATATTATGTGGTAGAATTCAAACATGATATTCATTATCCTTTTGGGAATTCTTGAAAGATTTTGTTTTTTAAATAGTAGTATAGTTCAAAGTATTATGTGGCAACCTTTCAATAACATAAACGCTTTAGATACTGCTCAGTTCACAAGTCCGAAAGCCGTGCTTGTTAGGTGGATTGGTCATTCTGAATTCTCCCTCATTGTATCCGAACAGGGGCTGCAGTTTGGCGACAAGGGGTTTTGACAGTAACTTAATTGCAGTGTTAATGTAAGCCTACTTGTGGCACCAATAAAGATTATTATTAATTCATAGTAATTTATGGCATAAATGGAGGCCATTTGGCCTATCAAGCCCTTGCCAGCGCTCCGTGCAGCAATCTATTCTGTCCCATTTCCTGCTCTGTCCCTGTAACCCTGCAAGTTTATTTCCAGCAAGTGTCCATCCAACTTCCTTCTGATATTGTTAATCATTTCTGCATCCACTACCCTCGTAGGCAGTAAACTCCAGGTCATTATCACTGGCTGTTTAGTTGTACATTCTCCGCACTTGTCCTCTTGTGTTAGGTGACCACCATCACTGTAGCTGGGAGGTACAATTCAAGTTGGACTTGAGACTATGTACTTTTTTTATATTTAAGAAATTCATACACCAGTATGGCTGAAAATAAATAAACCTCACCCAAATAAGACAGGTGGATTTGTCTGACAGGCAAGTTGTGGAACTCAAACTTGCAAAACCTTCTGGTTAGGAATCTGGCACCCTACCAATTTGTGTTCAGACTTTTTAATTTATTAAATTTACAGTTGTATAGAGGAGATTTGTGATAAATACACATTATCTTCTCAGCAGATTATATCCCTGATATTGGTTTTCATGTACAGCACTTGATATAGACCCTATCATGTTGCCCATTGTAATTGAAATGAAGATATTCTGAGGTGTAATTTGCATGCTTAGTGCATTAGCATGCTAGTTTTTTCTACGATACTTTAAAAAAAAATGCAGGAGTTGTCAGTATCATAAGTGGTGTACAATTTCCCTGTCTAAATTGTGCTATATCCAAGGTTGTGGTATATCAAAAGAACATTACAGTAATGGGTTGCAGTACGACAAAAAACTGTTTCAATCATGCTTCATTGAGCAATTAGAACCTAATACATGGAGGCAGTGGCTGATGTGAAGAGTTGATGACTTTATTCTCTGCTTACAATGAGAAACAATTTAAAGATACAGGGTTAACGGGGCATACACTTAACAGTGGCCTTTATTTACCCAGCCTTTCTTTTGGCTTTTGACCACCGCTGCATTTCCTGGGCAGTTTAGAGATAATATAGGATCGCTATGTTACAAAAGAAATGAAACATATAGAACATAAGGAATGAAATCTGGAATAACTGATATTGCCCCTCCAGCCTGCTGTGCCATTCAATAAAATCATAGCTGTTCTTTGATCTCAGCACCAAGCTCCCTAACTCCTGATTTTCCCAAGCATCCAAATCCATGAAACATTTTTGTAGAAATATTTGGACGGGTGGGGGGTGCGGAGCAGAACTAGAATGCACAGTTTAATTAATGAAAATTATTATAACTGAGATGCAACCAGATTTTTGCTACTTTAACTCTTTAAAACTAACCATTCGATCCATCTTTTAGTAGAGGATAATGTTCATGTATAAGGTTTTTTTTTACCTCCGTAAAGTTTGATTGCTTGAGGGTGTGAAAGGCCTTTTATTCCAGAGCTGGTGGCAGAGAGGACAAGGCCCCAGAGGTGGATAGGGTGCACAGGTCCCGAAGGCAGAAGCTGAGAGCGGGGGAGCTGCCGTGAGCGGTGATCGTGAGGCTCCATACGTTTGTGGATAAGGTGGTCCTGTGATGGGCCAGGGAGAAGTGGAACTGTGAATGGGGGTGGAACAGGGTCCGAATTGATCAGGGCATTGATACGGAGCTGGTGAAAAGACACGATGGGTTCAACAAGGCCAAAGCGATTCTATATCAAAGACCGATCCGGTTTGGGGTACTGCACCTGGCGATACTGTGGGTGACATTTGAAGGCCGGGAGTACTATTTTGAAACCCCAGAGGAGACCAATAACTTCATCAGAGACCACAAACTGGGAGAACTGAATGTTGATGTGAGACGGAGGAGCTGGAACAAAAGAGATTGGAAGATGCGGGCATTGTGGTGGCCAATTGGGGTGATTTTGCCGCTGTGATTGTTTGCCAAAGACCAACGGTCTCTGATGGCACGTTTTGGGGTATTGGAAATGCTAGAGCTGATGAGGGGAGGAAGGCTGTTGTGGCCTTCACCTCCCTTGTTGCCCGGCGAAGGATTCTGTTGGAATGGCATATTGACAACGCCACCAGGGTTGGTGGTCGGGCTGCGAGACCTGTCATTGATTGAGAGGAGTACGAAAGTAAGCTGACTCTAAAATTTTCTATGTGCATGTGAAGCGAAACAGATTGGTGAAGACAAATATCCCCTTACAGTCAGAAACAGGGAATTTATAATGGGGAAATAAACTGGTTTAGCTCACTGGGCTAAATCGCTGGCTTTTTAAGCAGACCAAGCAGGCCAGCAGCACGGTTCGATTCCTGTACCAGCCTCCCCGAACAGGCGCCGGAATGTGGCGACTAGGGGCTTTTCACAGTAACTTCATTGAAGCCTACTCGTGACAATAAAGCGATTTTCATTTCATTTTCATTTCAACACCTGACCAACTAAATACATACTTTGGTTCTGCATTCACAAAGGAGGACACAAGTAACGTAGCAGCAATGTTGGGAACACGGTTTAGTGTGAGGGAGGAACTGAAAGAAATCAGTAATCGTAGATAAATAGTATTGGGGAAATTGATGGGATTGGAGGCCGATAAATCCCCAGGGCCTGATAATCTACATCCTAGAGCACTTGAGAAAGTGGCTGAGCGGCACAATGGCGCAGTGCACTGCTACCTCACGGTGCTGAGAACCTGGGTTTAATCCAGGGACCGAGTCACTGTTTGTGTGGAGTTTGCACATTCTCCCCATGTCTCCCTGGGTCTCATCCCCACAACTCAAAGATGTGCAGGTAGGTGGATTGGCCATGCTAAATTGCCCCTTATTTGGGAAAAAAATAATTGGGTACTCTAAATTAAGAAAGTGGCTCCAGAAATAGTTGTTGCATTGGGGCTGGTTTAGCACACTGGGCTAAATAGCTGGCTTTTAAAGCAGACCAAGGCAGGCCAGCAGCACGGTTCAATTCCCGTACCAGCCTCCCCGAACAGGCGGTGGAATGTGGCGACTAGGGGCTTTTCACAGTAACTTCATTTGAAGCCTACTTGTGACAATGAGCGATTTTCATTTCATTTTCATTAGTGGTCATCTTTTAAGATTACATAGACTCTGGAACAGTTCCTGCAGATTGGAGGGCAGCTATCATAATCCCACTATTTAAAAAGGGAGGTAGAGAGAAAACCGGGAATTATAGAGTTAGCCTGACGTTGGTAGTGGGGAAAATTCTAGAATGCATTATCAAGAATTTTACAGCAGAGCACTAGGAAAACAGTGGCAGGATCAGACCGAGTCAGCATGGATTTGTGAAAGGGAAATCATGATTGACAAATCTACTGGAAATTTGAGGATGATGAAGGGGGAGCTAGTGGATGTGATTTACTTGGACTTTGAGAAGGCTTTCAATAAAGTTCCATATAAGAGATTAGTGTGTAAAATTACAGTGCATGGGCAATAAAATATTATCTTGTAGTATTGATAAATTTTTATTAAGTGTTGCACCGATTGTGCAAATTCTATAGATCCTACATGAACTCAATATAATTAAGTGCTTTTACATAATACCAGAAAAATATTTTTAAAAATTAGTTGCGGTTGATAGCAGACGTGCATTTTTCCAAACCTTAACTGTGTACAGATGAAAATAAAGGAAAAAATAAATTTTGCTGCCCACAATTTGCAAATTTTATGCTTCTGGGAACTTTTATTTCATAGTTTACTTTAGTTTTCAAAACTAACTCATTTATGAAGATGATTAGGGAGAGAATGAGGGAAGGGACAAATACAGTACCAATGTACATTTGCTATGTACGTTCAATTCCATTTTGCATGGAATGCCAAGATTTTTGGTACTTTTTCACATTTTGTCCTTTATTTTGTTTTCGGTAAACCAAAAAGAAGCAGCTTTGTATGAAAAGGACAGAAAGGGAAACAGGATAAATTTAATCCGATCCAAAGGATTGCATATTCTATTTTCATTTTGAAACTTGTTTGTTATTTCTGTGTAATTCGATTTAATATTCCACTATGTTCATCACAAATTTTTACTTTGCAACGTAGT
Organism: Scyliorhinus canicula; assembly: GCF_902713615.1. Classification (NCBI taxonomy): domain Eukaryota; kingdom Metazoa; phylum Chordata; class Chondrichthyes; order Carcharhiniformes; family Scyliorhinidae; genus Scyliorhinus; species Scyliorhinus canicula. Next base: position 180,752,012 of record NC_052155.1, on the reverse strand, counting down.
GAGTAGATTTATAAAAATAGGAAATGTATGCCTATAGCAGAATTTATAACCTTACCCAGTTCATCAACTTGTAAAATTAAAAATGCAAAAAAATTTAACTTGAAAATCTTTAATGTTCATTCTGATTTCATTGTTTGCCAATATGATATTTTTAATGTGACCACATAACAGAAGTTCTTAATCCTGAAATTGAGGGATCAGAATTAGCATTCCAGTTTTTGTGTTGATTGTCACAACCTTGGTTATTAATGGTGGGTATTCTATTTTTTCATTTGATGTAGCACAGGGCTAAATAGCTGGCTTTTAAAGCAGAACATGTCAGGCCAGTGGCATGGGTTCAATTCTTTTTTTTTTAATAAACAATTTTATTGAGGTAGTTTTTGGCTTTATAAACAGTTACAGACATCATCAGAAAGAAAGCAAAAAAAGGCAAAAATGTGCAAACATCCACGTACTTTCAATACTTCCATCATAACATATTGCACAAGCCCGCTCCCCTCCCACCGGTACTACCCGCCATATTTTCCCTCCTACTCTACTCTACCGTGGGTTCAATTCTTGCACCAGCTGCCCCAAACAGGCACCAGAATGTGGTGACTAGGGGCTTTTCACAGAAACTTTATTTGAAGCCTACTTGTGACAATAAGTGATTTTCATTTCATTTTTTCATTATGATACCTCCCGGGAAGTTTGCAAGTTGGAAGAGTAGAATGATTGGATGGAGAAAGAAGAGATTATTTATTTCTGATGTGTGAGAGCATGAGCCGTTCTGTGTGAGCACTTGTCACTGACTAGGGAACAATTGCTCTGATGCAAAATATACCTGGGAAGTAAGAAAACGTTATCAACAGATGGTACTAAACCAATAATTTTAATATGTTAGAATTGCTTTCTACTATAATTTACTTCTGATGCATGAAGCATGGTTGAATATTTAGGTATTTTGTCTTTCAGTTGCTGCGACTGTCTGGCTAATATCTGTCGGAGAAAGAAACAGCTTAAAGCTCGCACGGTATGGCTGGGACATCCAGAGAAGTGTGAGGACAAATATCCAAGAAATGCCATCAAAAATCAGAAGTACAACCTCTTTACATTTGTACCTGGGGTAAGTTAAGTGAAAATTTGGTGCTCTTTTTGGTGTATTGAAATACGTAGAAGTTACAAATTGAAAGTAATGCTTTTAATCTAATCTGTCATTTCCAGTGTTGGTATACATACAACAATTCTGAGAAGGTAGTCTTCATCGGATTTACCCAGACATAAGCAAATGAGAACATGGAAAATAATAAAAGCCAATTCTTCCCCTCAAGATGACAATCACAGTATAGCCTACACTGTATCATGTACAAATATGTCAGTCGATTACCACAATTTCCAAACTTCTATAAAAAAAAAAATTGAACTTTCATCCTTGTCCTGTAGTACAGATTGTGTGGTCTTTCTTTTTCGAACCTACCTCTGTTGTTGAGATTAAAAAATGGCCCATGACTGTACTTACCATGAAAAGTATTGCAGCGAGCCTCGGGGTCTACAATGCACTGCCTGAGTGTGTGGTGGAGGTATATTCAATCATGATGTTCAAAAGATAATCACCTGAAGAGAAACAATTTGCAGGGCTAAAGGAAAAGATAGGGGAGTGGGACTAGTTGATTTGCTCTTGCAGAGAGTTGGCCGGAACATGATGAGTCTAGTGGCCACCTCTTGTATTGTAAGCATTCTATGATTCTGTGGTGAGTAAACACCATTCCTGTGATGAAAGTAATTTGAGATTTTTAAAAATTGTAAATCTCTTAGCAAATATATCAGCATTGGCACCTCCAAGGATTTGCTGGGCATTGCATTTAACCGTAAACCCCACCCTACATGGGAGGCATGATAGCAGTGGTTAGCACTGATGCTTCACAGCGCCAGAGTCCCAGGTTCGATTCCCGGCTTGGGTCACTGTCTGTGCGGAGTCTGCACTTTCTCCCCGTGTCTGCGTGGGTTTCCTCCGGGTGCTCAACAAGTCCCGAAATACGTGCTGTTGGGTAATTTGGACATTCTGAATTCTCCCTCCAGTGTACCAGAACAGGCGCCGGACTGTGGCGACGAGGGGGTTTTCACAGTAACTTCATTGCAATGTTAATATAAGCCTACTTGTGACAATAATAATAAGAAAAGACAATTTTGAACCTTGCAGGCCTGTTTGACAAGGTAAAGAATGACCATATTTATACTTTTCAGTAACTTCAGAGTCTAGCCAAATGAATACAAATGCTCATATGGTCATAATTTTCAGCAACAAATCAAAAATTGCAATTGTTGACCAACAGTTGAAGTAGGAGTCTCTTAATTAATTGTTTACAAGTAACAACTAATTTGAGTTTGTTGTGGTAGAGCAGCTGTTGCAAATCACCTGAGGCCATCGATTAACTTGAATTTGCTCACTACAGATTTATAGAACAGAACAAAACAAAAACTTTCACCTGTAGCAGAAGCTTTGACCTGAAGTTTGCTTTTAAGCAGTAAACGTGTAGCATTTTGCAATGAAACTGGTTGAATATCAATTCCATTGTTTGATTTCTTCCTACTCCTGGCTGCACAGAAACAGCTCATTTGCCCCAATAACTCCACATAAGTCTCGTCGTGCCACTCTTCATGCAACCATATCAGCACAATATCATAGTCCTTCCTCCATGTGCTTGTCCAGTTTCCCTTTCAATGTGTTTTGCTACTTGCCTCATCTACACATTGTGCTAGTGAGTAATATTCTCACCAGTCTCTCTAGGTGAACTTCCTATTGGATTTATTGGTGACTATTTTGTATTTCTGACTCCTAGCTTTGGTCTCACCTACAAATAGAAATATCTCATCTACACCTACCTTCTAAAACCTTTCAATAATTTTAGTGGGCCACCCCTCGGCCTTCGCTTTTCTAATGTTTCCTGAGGGATACAACTTTGTGTTGTATATACATTCTATTGCAATCACTGATGTACCTGTTTCGAGGTTCTAGCGGCATCAGGGGCTGTTTAGCACACGGCTAAATCGCTGGCTTTGAAAGCAGACCAAGCAGGCCAGCACGGTTCGATTCCCGTAACAGCCTCCCCGAACAGGCGCTGGAATGTGGCGACTAGGGGCTTTTCACAGTAACTTAATTTGACGCCTACTCGTGACAATAAGCGATTTTCATTTAATTTCATTTCATCGGGCCAGGAGATGCCAGGATGTGGGGGTGGGCAAAGCAGGAAGTTTAAATAAATTTGAAGGAGTAATATGGTTATGGAGAGCTTTCTGGTGAGCATTTGGTGTTGGATAAAGCACAAGCGTGCATTTAAATTGCCCATGTGTGGAGTTTAAAAATAAATTGCCGTCTTCAAGGAAACGCATGTTGATTTTTAAGATTATCTGCAAAACTGATGCCACAGACTTAAAAAAAGCGCATTGCAAAAACACAAGCTTTTGAACTAAAGTGTTGTGCTTAAAGCTGGAAAACTCGCACGGACTGCCTGATTCACTAACTTGTAAAAATTTTAATTTAGATGTTCTCCAATGTCATAAAAGAATATGACTCCTTTGGTTGTTATTTAAAACAAAAGTAATGTCGATCTGTGTCCTGATTCTCACTTAGCTTAATGAAAAGCATAGATGGTCGTAGGTCAATGATTCAAAGATTCAGTACAAATGAAGCAACACGCAGCAGCCTGCGAGGCTTGTTAGCTGCCATTATAACCATGGCCATAACCTGTTGAACAATTGTTAGAAACGATGTGGACTCAGGAAAACATAATTTTGTGTTTATGGAAATCTTTTTCTAAAAGACAAAAATCGTTTCAGTAACGTTTTCAACAGCCCAGTCATGGTGAGCTTTCAACAGCCCAGTCATGGTGAGCTTTTGTGGGTCCAGCACTCTGGATTGACCGCTTCTGAAATTCAATTAAGTGAATGGATCTCCTGTGTTGCATACACAGGTTGCCTCTTAAAATAGGCATTTGAATGGATCCAATTTTGAAAGGTCATCGACCTGAAACATTGGGCCGGAACCTACTGGAAAAATAATGGTGTGCTAATGACATACACTGTTATTAATGTGCAAACAGGCTGATAAATTCAGAGGATTGAGATCTATACCATGAATTACAAATTTCCAGAACTTGATGGTCAGTACCTGCTGCTTCACACCAGCAGCATCTTCCTCTCGTACAAGTCGTTATTTTTAAGAACTTGGCTGGATTTGTATGCTATTTTACCATCGAAGTTGCTGCATAAAGTTGAGTCTGGCAATTAACAGGAAAAGTTAATTTTCAATGATGTGATGAGTCTTAATGTGCTGCCAATCAACCCCGCTGACGCAGTAACAGAACGGTTTAAAAAGTGGAATTTTGTTCCTTCCAAGTGCCAAATTGCCATGAGCATTTTTTAAATTTTAAAATTACATTTTATTTTCTTGTCCATCTTTCTCCCACTATCTCCGTTTTTTCTTTCGTTCCCACTTTTGTTGATCCTGTTGTTTGCTGAATTCCCCAGATGCTTTGTTTTCCCACTGTTCTTTCGGGAAGTTCCAGTGCAAAGATTTTATTCAGCCGAGGGGTACAGAGAAACGTCAAGTTCTGGCCCATTAACTCTCTCCACAGATGTTTGACCTGCTGATTGTTTCCAGCATTTTCTGTTTATTATTTCAGTTTTCCAGAAAATGCAATGTTTTGTTTTTATTGAGCATTTCCCATCTGTCTTATTCTCCTGGTTACCTTTTTTAAGCACCTCCTTTTAAAGATGCATTCATGACACTGCTTGCTCTGAAGTGCAACTTGTTTTAAAGTGAATGTGAAATTAAATTAGCAATCTAATTGTAGTAATATTATTTTACAGGTATTATATCAACAGTTCAAGTTTTTCTTGAATCTTTATTTTTTGGTGGTATCATGTTCACAGTTTGTGCCATCATTGAAGATAGGCTATCTATACACATACTGGGCTCCTCTAGTAAGTAAAATATATTAACTTCTCTTGTTTTAACTTGGCAATGAAGAACAGTATTACATTTTAATTGCCAGGCATTTCTGAAACATCAATTGCTGATTCATGGGACTGTGGAATTTGTTGTGATTATGCTTTCTGATGCCTCAGAGAGCCGTGGGACATTTCTTTCTGTGATAAATGTGTTATGTTATTTGCAAATTATTTGCATTTTGGAGTGGTCAGCCAGCCATATGGGTGTTATCTGCAGTCATATTGTCTGTTGTCATATAGGAAGCTATGATCATGGTCATACCTACATATCTGTCTTGGCCTCTAAAGGTAACAATACAATAAACCAGTGGTTCCCAACCTTTTCAGTAGCATGGCACACTTCAATGAGACAAAGGATTTCAGGGCGCACCCATTTTTTTGCAGCTGAATCGAGTGCTCATAAAACACCGCATTTACACACATATTTACTATGGTTAGGGTTTTATTAGAGAGGTTTGCAACATGGTGCGGACAACAAGCGAAATAAGGGTCAAAAGTTTAAAATCCACCATAGAATACAGCTGCTTTGACAGTGAGCACAGACACATTTTCGGAATTTGCTCAAACTATTCCTACTCTAAATTCATTCCATGCACAGCACTCTATATTCGGGTGTCTGAATTTCATTGTTTCGCATTATAAGTTTCATATTTGTCATTTTTTTGAGGTTTTTGGAAGTATCTCTAAACATTTCCTGCTTTCTTTTGGGGTGGGGTGGGGGGTTCAGATGTTTCATCAAAGATTCATCTCCTAACTTATCCATTCTTCTTGGATCAGGAGATATAAAATAGATCCGGCAAAGAAATGTGGATACGGTCAATTCCGCTGTATCTTGTTTGTCTTGTTTTACTATCAATAAAAAAGTACCCAAACACTGTTGCTTGGTTTGTATGGTGATTAGTAAAAACGGTCCCTCATCTCATTCACCCTCTGGTCACCCGCGTTTAGAATGTTCATGTTTTAGAATTGAACGACCGTTGGCTCAATTTTAAAGCAGTTGATGATTAATTTTCATGAGTTTTAGGAGTTGTAATTTTGGTCAGATTGAATATTGTTTAAGATGGGGCGGCACGCTGGCACAGTGGTTAGTACTGCTGCCTCATGGCGCTGAGGGCCTGGGGGTCACTGTCCGTGTGGAGTTTGCACATTCTCCCTGTGTCTGGGTGGGTCTCACTCCACAACTCAAAGATGTGCAGGGTAGGTGAATCAGCCACGCTAAATTGCCCCTTAATTGGAGAAAAAAAAAAGAATTGGATCCTCTAAAATTAAAAAAAAAATATTGTTTAAGATGAAACAATATGTTTGTACAATTTCACAGCACACTTGGATAGTGTCATGGCACACTGGTTGAAATTCACTGCAATAAATGTTACCTGTCAACCAACAGAACTATTTGGTGCATTTATGTAAACATTTTTGATTGCCTTAAAACAACTTGAAGTACTTAAAATTGAATCAAAAGATTATGAAGGGTTATAACTACGGTAAATGGTAATTCATTTTTGTAGGCAATTGGTTCTGGAAATTTGGCGTCGGATTATAAGGTCTGTTTTAATTGTGGATTTTGTTGGTGAACAAACCAGAAATGTTTGCATTAGTCATAAAATATATTCTGCAAGTGAGCCTTAATCTGATTAAATTCAAATGCTTCTACAATTTACCAATATACCATTGAGCAACCTTTGGTAAAATAGATGTGTCAAGGTACAGAAGGTCAGTAGTAATCAAATATCCCGTTTGCAGTGAAAATCAAATTCTATTCAAATCTCATTGATTCAGGTTGAATTTGATTTTCTTGGTATTTAAAGTATACCTTTGACCAGAATTAGGATGTGTTTAATAACATCAAATCTAGCTATAGTGCCAAGCGGTGCTGGAATTCAAACATGGTGCAATTAAGAAGTACTTTGTTATAACATTAAATATCTTGGCAAATATATTCTTATTCGTTGTCGTAGAAACTTTAATGATTTGTTTGGCTATCTGCTTCCAAAGAGCTCTACCATTTAAACTCTGGTAGATTTTTGTAATCGTCTCTTAAATATGGGTTAGGAGTGATGATGTAGGATACTAATGATGTAGAAATACTCAACAAATGTATTTTTGAGAGTTGGAGCTAAACGTCAATTCAAGGTTTTGTCACATCCAGTCATGAATGGTGGTGGGTAATTAAACAATGAATCAGAGGAGGCACAAGCATCCCTATTCTCAATGCTGGGGCAAAAACCTAGAACTCCCTTCCCAACAGCAGTGTGGGTGTACCTGCACCACATGAACTTAAGTGATTCAATAAAGTGGGTCACCACTACCGTCTCAAGGGTATTTAAGGATGGGCAACAAATGCTGACTGTGCCAACATTGTGTGGAGATGCCGGCGTTCGACTGGGGTGAGCACAGTAAGAAGTCTTACAACACCAGGTTAAAGTCCAACATGTTTGTTTTAAACACTAGCTTTCGGAGCACTACTCCTTCCTCAGGTGAACATACATAAGAACATAAGAACATAAGAACTAGGAGCAGGAGTAGGCCAAATGGCCCCTCAAGCCTGCTCCACCATTCAATGAGATCATGGCTGATCTTTTGTGGACTCAGCTCCACTTTCCGGCCCGAACACCATAACCCTTAATCCCTTTATTCTTCAAAAACTATCTATCTTTACCTTAAAAAACATTTAATGAAGGAGCCTCAACTGCTTCACTGGGTAAGGAATTCCACAGATTCGCAACCCTTTGGGTGAAGAAGTTCCTCCTAAACTCAGTCCTAAATCTACTTCCCCTTATTTTGAGGCTATGCCCCCTAGTTCTGCTTTCACCCGCCAGTGGAAACAACCTGCCTGCATCTATCCTATCTATTCCCTTCATAATTTTATATGTTTCTATAAGATCCCCCCTCATCCTTCTAAATTCCAACGAGTACAGTCCCAGTCTACTCTACCTCTCCTCGTAATCCAACCCCTTCAGCTCTGGGATTAACCTAGTGAATCTCCTGTACACCCTCCAGTTCCAGTACGTCCTTTCTCAAGTAAGGAGACCAAAACTGAACACAATACTCCAGGTGTGGCCTCGCTAACACCTTATACAATTGGAGCATAACCTCCCTAGTCTTAAACTCCATCCCTCTACCAGTGAAGGACAAAATTCCATTTGCCTTCTTAATCACCTGTTGGACCTGTAAACCAACTTTCTGTGACTCATGCACTAGCACACCCAGGTCGCTCTGCACAGCAGCATGCTTTAATATTTTATTGTTTAAATAATAATCCCGTTTGCTGTTATTCCTACCAAAATGGATAACCTCACATTTGTCAACATTGTATTCCATCTGCCAGACCCTAGCCCATTCGCTTAACCTATCCAAATCCCACTGCAGACTTCCAGTATCCTCTGCACTTTTCGCTTTACCACTCATCTTAGTGTCGTCTGCAAACTTGGACACATTGCCCTTCGTCCCCAACTCCAAATCATCTATGTAAATTGTGAACAATTGTGGGCCCAACATGGATCCCTGAGGGACACCACTAGCTACTGATTGCCAACCAGAGAAACACCCATTAATCCCCACTCTTTGCTTTCTATTAATTAACCAATCCTCTATCCATGCTACTACTTTACCCTTAATGCCATGCATCTTTATCTTATGAAGAGGTATGCCTCTTCATTCACCTGAGGAAGGAGCAGTGCTCCGAAAGCTAGTGTTTGAAACAACATGCAACCTGGTGTTGTAAGACTTCTTACTGTGCTTGCCAACAGTGTTCTCACTCCATGAAAAAATAGTGTTCCATTATTGGGTAATCATTTTGGCCATTGAGTGGTATAGAAAAGAAAAGAACTATGAAAGAAATGTTTTCCACGTTTCATAGTCTTGTGCTATATTTATAAAAAAGCAGATGCAATGTAAGTATTCTGATCAGAGCAGGACTTCTGGAAGATCAGCAAAACAAATCGTTTTTTTACCTTTGTATGGCAGAAGACATCGAATGAAGACAATATCCATCAAATGTGCTCCTTCCATCAACTGAACTAATTTAAATGTGCTGTGTAAAGGTCTTTAAACTCGAGCAAGACAGCAGAAATTAATTCACATCTCCACTTTGAAGCACAATATCCTCGATTCCTGACCCAGCAATATATGAACCATTGAACCAAAAGGATTATTTGATTGGGCTGAAGCTATTCCAAATATAGTGTTAAAAGTTGCACGCCTCCTGGCCAGCTCTGCGCCAACATCTTGTTATATTCTCACCTCGTGGCCTTCCCATCTGCTACTCCAATGTTCCTTAGCCCACCGTAAAATTCTCACTTTTCATAATGGTAGCTGTGGAAATGCACGTGGCTCCCTCAACAGAGCAACTCCTACATCCTGCAGCTCCGCACCTTCCTGCTTTACTACCTTGTCCACCTTAGCCAGCGCCCCTCGAATCGAGGAAATGGCCACCTCGATCGCCTTATCATGGTCTCCTGAGACCTTTTGACGCAGTTTCTGCAACTCCACAACTGGAATTTCAACAGTTAGGGGGGTGCCCCGGCACTAGACTCTTTTACCATTTTCTTTTCTACTAAGGCACTCGGCCTCCACCTTTTGAAGCTGTTTCTTCTTTTGTTGCCTGGTTCGGTACAGATTGTGCATCCGCTTATTGTGGGACACTTACACCATTGAGTTTTAAAAAAAATGTTTGGGTCCAATTTCCGTTGCCGGCCAGGCAAAAAGAGCCTAAACTGTGATCACGAGCAGGAGCTCCCACACGTGCAACCTGTGTTACATGCCACACCGGAAATCGGGAAAACCTTTTTTTAACCAGTGAGTGGAATGCACTGCCTGAGTGTGTGCTGGAAGCAAATTCAATAGAGATATTTTTTTTAAAATCCCTAATTATGGGGGTAATTTAGTGTGGCCAATCCACCTAGCCTGCACATTTTTGGGTTGTGGGGGTGGGACCCACGCAGACTCGGAACTCCTCATGCACAGTGACCCAGGTCCGGGATTGAACCCGGGTCCTCGGCGTCATGAGAAAGCAATGCTAAACACTGCGCCACGGTGCTGCTCTCAGTCGAGTTATTTGAGAGGAAATTAGATTGTTATCTGAAAAGGCAGAATGTAGAGGACTATAACTAGAAGGCTGCGGAGTGGCACCAGATAAATTGCTCCTTTGGAGAACAAGTGCAGACACGATGGGCCGAATGTGCTCCTGTCGAACTATTCTGTTTTTGTTCTGTGCCTCTACTTCTTTTGCTGGAAGATTTTCCATATGTCTACTAACCCAAGAATACTCTCCTTCTCATTGGTACCTTACATGGAGAAGTTGATGTGCTTGTCTCTTTGCATAGAGGGCATCTGTCACTGATGGCCACATGGACAGTATGACTGATTGCCAGATGCTGAATAAAGAATGTGCCCATGACATTGAAGTTGAGGGTCACTTACCTGCCCTGCCACAACTGTTAATTTGTTTTGTGTTTTATTAGTTTATGGGCTGTGGGCATCGCTGGTTAGGCCAGCATTTATTGCCCATTCCAAGCTGCCCTTTGGAAGGTGGTAGTGAGTTGCCTTTTTGAGCCTCTGCAGTTCTTGAAATGTAGGTACACTCACTGTGCTGTTAGGAAGGGAGTTCTAAGATGTCGCTGCAGCGACAGTGCAGGAACAGAGATATATTTCCAAGTCAGGGTGGTGAGTGATTTGGAGGGGGACCTCCAGGTGCCGGGATTCCCAGGTGATTGCTCGAGTCCTTCTAGATGGTCGTGGGTTTGGAAGGTATTGTTTAAAGAACCTTGGTGAGCTACTGCAGTGCATTTTGTAGATGGTACACATGGCTGCGACTGTTCGTCGTTGGTGGAGGGTTTGAATGCTTGTGGCAGGAGAAGCAATCAAGCGGGCTACTTTGTCCTGGATGGTGTCGAGCTTCCTGAGTATTGTTGGAGCTGCACTCATCCAAGCAAGTGGAGATTATTCCATTACACTCTTGACTTGTGCCTTTGTAGATGGTGGACAGGCTTTGGGGGTCAGGAGGTGAGTTAGGATTCCTAGCCTTTGACCTCCCCTGGTGTAAGGCTAGTCCAGTTCAGCTTCTGATCATTGGTAACCCCCAGGATGTTGATTGTGGGGGGATTCAGTGATGGTAATGCCATTGAACGTCAAGGGATGGTGGTTCGATCCTCCTCTTGTAGGAGATGGTCATTCCCTGGCACTGTGTGGCGTGAATGTAACTTGCCACTTGCCAGCACAGGCCTGGATATTGCCCAGGTCTTGCTGCATTTGGACATGGACTGCAACATTATCTGAGGAGTCGCGAATGGTGCAGTCATCAGCAAACATCTGAACTTGTGATCAAAGGAAGGTCATTGATGAAGCAGCTGAAGATGGTTGGGCTTAAGACACAATCCTAAAGAACTCCTGCAGTGATATCCTGGAGCTGAGATGATTGATCTCCAACCACCACAACCATCTTCCTTTGTGCCAGACATGACTCCAACCAAGATTTTTCCTCCTGATTCTCATTGACTCCAGTTTAGCTAGCACTCCTTTATGTCTTACTCGGTCAAATGTTGCCTTGATGTCAAGGGTCGTCACTCTTGCCTCATCTCTGGCATTTAGCTCTTTTGTCTATGTTTGAGCCACGGCTGTAATGAGGTCAGGAGCTGAGTGACCCTGGTGGAACCAAACTGAGTGTCCGTGAGCAGGTTATTGCTGAACAAGTGCCACATGATAGCACTGTTGATGACTCCTTCCATCACTTGTTATGGAGAGTAGACTGCGAGGGCGGTAATTGGCTGGGTTGGATTTGTCCTATTTCTTGTGCACAGGATATACCTGAGCAATTTCCCATATTGCTGTGTAAATGCCTGTTATAGCTGTACTGGAACAGCTTGGCAACTGGTGTGGCAAGTTCTGGAGTACAAGTCTTCAGTACTATTGTCGGAATATTGTCAGGGCCCATAGCCTTTGCAGTATCCAGTGCCTTCAACCCCTTCTTGATATCATGTTGAGTGAATCGTATTGGCTGAAGACTGACATCTGTGATGTTGGGGGCCTCCAGAGAAGACCGAGATGGATCATCCACTCTGCACTTCTAGCTGAAGATTGTTGCGAATGCCTCAGCCTTGTATTTTGCACTCGTGTGCCGGGCTCCGCCAATATTGAGGTTAAGGATATTTGTGGAGCCTCTCTCCCAGCGAGGTGTTTAATTTACCACCGCGATTCAGGACTTCAGAGCTCAGTTCTGATTTGTTAGTTGTGGAATCGCTTAGCTCTGTCTATTACTTGCTGCTTAGGCTGTTTGGCACACAAGTAGCCCTGTGTTGTAGCTTCACCAGGTTGACACTTCATTCTCCGGTATGCCTGATGTTGCTCCAGGCATGCTCTCCTGCACTCTTCATTGAACCATGGTTGATCCCCTGGCTTGGTAATGGTAGAGTGGGGGATATGCTGAGCCATGAGGTTGCAGATTGTGGTTGAATCCAATTCTGCTGCTGCTGATGACCCTTGGCGCCTCATGGATGCCCGGTCTTGAGCTGCGAGACCTGTTCTGAATCAATCCCGTTTAATAGTGATAGTGCCAAGCAACACCATGGAGGGTATCCTCAATGTGAAGACAGGACTTTGTCTCCACAAGGACTTTCTGGTGGTCACTCCTACCAATACTGTCATGAGCAGATGCATCTACAGCAGGCAGGTTGGTGAGGATGAGGTCAGGTATGTTTTTCCCTCTAGTTAGTTCCCTCACCGCCTGCTGCAGTCCCATTCTAGCAGTTATGTCCTTTAGGATCCGGTCAGCTCGGCCTGTGGTGGTACAATTGAGTCACTCTTGGTGATCGACATTGAAGTCCCCCACCCAGAGCATATTCTGCACCTTTGCCACCCTTAGTGCTTCCTCCAAGTGGCATTCAACATGGAGGAGTACTGATTCATCAGCTGATGGTGGCCGGTATGTGGTAATCAGCAGGAGCTTTCCTTGCCCATGTTTAACTTGAAGCCCTGAAACTTCATGGGGTCCAGAGTCGATGTTGAGGGCACCCAGTGCAACTTCCTCCTGACTGTATACCACTGTGCCTCTGCTTTGTCTGTCCTGCTGGTGGGACAGGACATACCCAGGTATGGTGATCGTGGTGCCTGGGATATTGTCTGTAACGTACGATTCTGTATTTATAATTGTCAGTCTGTTGCTTAACTAGTCTGTGAGACCGCTCTCGCAACTTTGGCACAAGCCTCCAGATGTTAGTAAGGAGGACTTTACAGGGCCAGCAGGGATGGGTATGATGTTGTCTTTTCCGGTGCCTGGTTCGATGCCGGGTGGTTTATTTGGTTTCATCCCTCTTTTGTGTTTTCGTAGCGGTTGAATACAACAGAGTGGCTTGCGAGGCCATTTCAGCGGGCATTTTTAAGAGTTAACCACATTGCTGTGGGTCTGGCATCATACATAGGCCAGACCAGGTAAGAAGGGCAGGGTTCCTTCCCCAAGGACATTAATGAACCAGATGGGGTTTTGTAACAATCAACGATAATGGTTTATTGAGTTTAAATTCTACCGCCTGCTGTGGTGGGATTCAAACCCGGGTCCCCCGATCATCATCCTGCATCTCTGGATTACTAGTCTAGTGACGATGTCACTTTGCCACTGCCTCCCCAATTGCCTACTTTGCTGGGAAGCCTTGGGAATGATTGAATTAAATGCTGCCAGGCACTGAATGCAAACGCAGTACCTTTATTTAAGTATTTTATTGAGCCCAGTTTTCTTTACAGATGGCCGTCAGAGATACCTTAGGACCACTTTAGCCAGTATGGCAGCCTCCATATTCCATGTGCAGGATGGTCCGCCACTAAATATGCATGTTGAATACCCATTTAGTACCCAAAAACTGTTCAATACGCTATATTATTTTCTACCCCAACTGTGAGCTAGAGAGGCCGAGGAATTAGCGCGTATGCAGTGAAAGGGGTGGGGACTAGCTAAATTCAAATAATTTTGTTTCCTATAAATTTAGAGTACCCAATTATTATTTGTCCAATTAAGGGGCAGTTTAGCATGGCAAATCCAGATAGCTGCACATCTTTGGGTTGTGAGGATGAATCCCATGCAGACACAGGGAGAATGGGCAAACTCCACACAGGCAGTGACCCGGGGCCGGGATCGAACCCGGGTCCTCGGCACTGTAGGCATCAGTGCTAACCACTGTGCCACCGTGCCGCCCTAATTCAAATCAATATGTCAGTTAATCAACTCGTTCGCCAGAGGTGTTTCATAATTGAATTTGAGCTTTCTCATGGAAGATCTGTTATAACCTTACAATGCTTTATTTTGTATTGAAATAAAGGATTTATCGTTTATTTTTATTTCGAGGACTGGTTTATATTCGTTTTACTTTTGCTTTGGTGAATCCAGTAGAGTGGTGACTTGAACAGCAGCGAAGATTAGCAAGTAATAATGGTCACCGTTTGGATTTAACTCCTTTAATAATGCTGCTGCTAAAATCTGTTGCTGATATATGTTCTCGGTAATAATCTGATTTCCTTCACTCTAATTACTGGTAAATTTTTGTTTTCTAGGCCTTTGTTATGGCGGTGACAATGATTCGGGAGGCAATAGATGAGTTCCGTCGCTATCAGCGAGATGAGGAGATGAATTCACAGCTGTATAGCAAACTTACCATACGAGGTTGGTTTAGCTTCCTCAACAGTGCGACAATAATACCAGTTGGTGGGTTTGATCAGTGGTTTCCAGAAAAGATGTCACCCATGATCCAGGTTTCGAGAATTGATCACTTACATTTTTTATAATTGTGGCCTTTTGAGAGAGTTTGCATTGCTCAAATTAATCTCATTGGAACATGTGTACAGGGCGGCATGGTAACACAGTAGTTAGCACTGTTGCTTCAGAGCTCCAGGGTCCCAGAATCAGTTCCCAGCTTGGGTCACTGTTGGTGCGGAGTCTGCATGTTCTCTCCGTGTCTGTGTGGGTTTCCTCCAGATGTGCAGGTGAGGTGGATTGGCCATGTTAAACTGCCCTTGGTGTCCAAAAAGAAGTTAAGTGGGGTTCCAGGGATAGGGTGGAGGTGTGGCCTTAAGTAAGGTGCTCTTTACTAGGGCTGATGCAGAATCGATGGGCCGAATGGCGGCCTCCTGCACTGTAAATTCTATGACATGCAACGGTCGAGTAACTGTTTTCAAATTCTTGAAATTTTAAGTTATTATAATGAGCAGTTGTTAAAATGGCAGCTAAAATTGTACTTTGGAATAAAGTCAGAAGGATCCGAAATGTGTCACGTTTTCCCAAGATATTTCAGAATAGCGCTAGATACAAAAACAAAAGGCCGTGAATGCTGGAAATCTGAAATAAAAACTGAAAATGCTGGAAATGCTGGCAGCATCTGTGGAGAACGAAACCGTTAATATTTCAGGCCAAGAATATCACTGCTGAGTATTTTGAGCATTTTGTTTATTATAGCACCGGGTATTGTTGAGTTTTGCGCTAGAATGAATTGTTCAGAGTAGCATTAGCTCCCTTTTCATGCTGGTTTTATCTGGTGAAAGTATCATGTAATACTTTGCTAGTTTCGGGCTTGAGTGGATTTTGACTCTTTAGAGGTGGGCAAAGAGTGTTGAGTCAGTGATACCCAAGAACACGAGATAAATAAGAACAGGGGTTGACCGTATGGTTCGTTAAACCTGCCCCAATATTCATTATGATCGTGGCTGATCTAGGGTTCAACTCCACTTTCCTGTCCACTCTCCATATCCCTTGATTCACTGAGAGACCAAAATTATATTTATCTCAGTCTTAAATATAATTCAGTCTTAAATATAATTCAGTAAGAAGTCTTACAACACCAGGTTAAAGTGCAACAGGTTTGTTTCGAATCACGAGCTTTCGGAGCACTGCTCCTTCCTCGGATGAATGTCCGATTCACCCGAGGAAGGAGCACTGCTCCGAAAGCTAGTGATTCGAAACAAACCTGTTGGACTTTAACCTGGTGTTGTAAGACTTCTTACTGTGCTCACCCCAGTCCAATGCCGGCATCTCCACATCATGGCTACCATTAAATATAATTAACAATGGAGCATGTACAGCCTGATGTGGTAGAGAATTTTAAAAGATTAGCCACCCTTTAAAATGAAGAAATTTCTAATTTCAGCCCTAAATGATCAACTCCTTCTCCTAAGACCCAGTGTTCCAGATTCCCCAGCTAGCAGCAACCATCACCCTATCTATCCTGTCAAGCTGCTTCATAATCTTGAATGTTTGAATGATTTCACCTCTTATTCTTCTGAACTCTGCTTATTCAGCTTCTCATCTTAGGGTAACCCACCCCTGGGACCAGTCTAGTGAATCTTTGCTGTTCTGCCTCCAGTGCAATTATATCCTTCATTAAATATGGTGTTCGACTGCACACAGTACTCTGGGTCGAAGCCCTGTACAATTCTGGCAAAACGTCTTTATTTCTTTACTCCTGTCATTTTGCAATAAAACCAATGTTTCATTTACCTTCAGAGTTGCTGTAAATGCCTGCATTAGAACCTTTGTATTCCTTATACAATCACACCCAAGTGTCTCTGAACGGCAACAATTACAAATTTACATCTTTAAAAAGAAGTTCTCTTTTCTATTCTTAACCATCAAAGTGAATAACCGTACACGTCCCTCATTATAACCCATCTGCCACCTTGCTGTCCGTTTAACCTATCTATATCTCTTTGCAACTTCAGTGCCCTCCTGACAGCAAGCACGGCCATCTCTCTTTTTCTTTAGTAAACTTAGATACATTATTCTCTGTGTCTTTGTCCAAGACATTATATAGGTTGTAAATAGCACTGATTATTGTGGCACTCTGCTAGTCAAAGCCTGCCAACTTCAGAGTTGCCCCATTTATGCCTACTCTTTGTTTCCTGAACGTTAGCCAGTCCTCTACCAATGCTAATATATTGCCTCAAACTCCATGAGCCCCTATCTTGCCCATCTATGTTTTGTGTGGCACCTTATCGTATGCCTTTTGTATATCCAGGCATGCTACATCTTCTGGTTCCCCTTTATCTACTGTACTAGTTACATTCCCAAAAAACTAAACCATTTTCTTTTCCGCAATCAATGTTGATTTTGTCTGATCATACTATGAGTTCTTTTAAGTGCACTGTTAATACTTGCTTAATAATGGATTTCAGCATTTTCCCAAAGTTTGATACAAACCTGATTGTCCTGTCATTTCCATTTTTTCTTGTCTTCCCTTCTTGAGCGATGTCATATTTGAAAACTTCCAATCTGCTCGGACTGTTCTGGAACCTAGGAAATTTTAGAAATCCATGTTCACAACATGTGCTGTCTCTGGAGCTATCTCATTTAAATGTAGGCCATCAGGTCTTGTGAATTTGCTAGATTTTAGTCCCCTAACCTTTACTAGTACTTCTTCTTTGATGTTAATTTCATTAATTTCCTCACATTTTAGTACCGAGATTACCCTCTATTTCTGATATGTAATTTGTGTCTTCTACTGTGAATCCAGACACAAAATATTCTCTGCCATTTCATTATTGTGCATAATTGCTTCTGCCTCTGCTTTTAAGGAACCAAAGTTTACTTTAGTTACTGTTCCTTTTCATAGGTTGTAAGAAATTTTACTCGTATATTTTTATATTCCTGGCTAACTTTCTCAACTTTTCTGGTGGTCCTTACTGGTCTCTCAAACACTTCCAATCCTTCGATTTACTGCTTTTAGTTTGCAACCTTGAGTCTCTTCTTTTGATCTAAAACTATCTTTAACTTCCTGAATAAGCCGTGGCTAGATTTTTCTGATGTGTTTTGTGTTTTCAATAGAATGTATTTGTATTGAACATTTTGCATTGTTTCCCACTGTTTATTTCTGTAGTTGTTCCAGGAATCTCTCAAACATTCTGCACACTCATCTTCCACACTAATCAATATCAATTTGATTGGTCCAGCCTATATGAAGATTAAAAGTCCCTTGGAATTATTACATTGCCATTATTACACGCTCCAGTAATTTCTTGTTTAATGCACTGTCGCAACATGTAACTATTCGGGGAGCCTTAAAACTACTCCCACCAACTTTTTATGACTCGAGCTGTTCCTAATCCCAGTCCCTACCGTATTGATTCTATTTTGTAATTTTCTGAGCCAAGATCATTTCCCCCTTGTGTCATCCTTTGCTACCCCTCCTTAATCATTTTCCCTGTCTTTTTGAAATCTTGTATATACTGGAATATTTATTTCCCAATCTTGGACACCATGTAACCATTTATCTTTAATGGTGATTCGAGCTAAGCAATCTTTCTATATTTGTGCCGCTAGTTCATCCAGTTTATTGCATATACTTTGCATATTCTGATAAAGAGCCTTTCATTTCCATTTTTTTCACAACTGTTGCCTGCAAGGACTTACTCGCTGACGCACAATACTTGTTGAACTCTTTTCCTGTCCCACTCTGCTTGTTTTTACCCACATTGCTATACTGTTCTGTTGGCTGGGCTTTTCTCTTTGGAATTCTAAACTCTCTTCATCTGAACCATCCCCCCATTGAGTTGTTTTTAGCCTTGTCCATTGCCTGAGTTGTACAATTCACCAGGACACTGGTCCAAGCCTGGTTTAAGTGAAGTTGATCCCAATGGAACAGATCTGTCTTTCCTGAGCATTGGTGCCAGTGCTCCATGCATCAAAACTCCCTTTTCCCACACCACATTTTGAGCCATATGTTTAATTCTCTAATCTGGTTGACCCTTTGTCAATTGGTATGTGGCTCAGGCAACGATCCAAAGATTGCCTTTATTTTAATTTGGACCCTAACGCTTAATCCACAGAACATCATTCTCTCTTCCTATCTTGTTGATTCCTACGTGAATCACGACAACTGGACCTTCCCCCTCCCATTCCAAGTTTGTCTCAAGTTGTAAGGAGATCCTTTTAACCCGGCAGACAACTCCATCTTCGAGTTCCTGACTACAACTAGACAGCATTGTTTATACCTCTGACTGTCCCCTATTACTACCACATTACTTTCGCTCACCCCATTTGAATGTCATCATGTACTATGATGCCATAGTCCGTTTGACATTTCACCCTGCAGTCGTCATTCTCATAGACTTTACAGTGCAGAAGGAGGCCATTTAGCCCATTGAGTCTGCACTGGCCCGGAAAGAGTACCCTACCTAAGCCCACACACCCACCCTATCCCCGTAACCCCACCCTATCCCCGTAACCCCACCCAACCTTTTTGGACATTAAGGGCAATTTATCATGGCCAATCCACCTAATCTGCACATCTTTGGACTGTGGGAGGAAACCGGAGCACCCGGAGAAAACTCATGCAGACACTGGGAGAACGTGCAGACTCCACACAGACAGTGACCCAAGCCGGGAATCGAACCCGGGACCCTGCAACTGTGAAGCAGCTGTGCTAACCACTGTGCTACCGTGCTGCCCTCATTTACACAGGTAGCAAGCACCTTGTAATTGTTGGTCAATGAGGTTACTCCATCACTCTGAAAAAGGCTGAGAAAGGGTACAAGAAGCACAACCTCTTTCCTCCTCTGCACCCAGTTCCTGATTTTGCACTTGTACCATGTTGCACTTGGGCCTCGTCATCTCCACTCTTTTGCTCCAGTACGAATGATATCCAATTCTGAATTAATTTATATCCAAATATATCCAAAAAAAAATCTGTTAAATGCGAACATTTGTTATTCTTAAATAAGGGTGAGAAGTTTATACTTAGTGAGCGATGTACCATGGCTCCATGAGAAAGACTTCAGTGCAAAGGATTTCTTTGTTGTTCGATTGTCTGGGCACCCCGGACAAGTGACCTGTTGCTGTTGAAACCTGGGCTCAGCAGTGTGCTTACTTGCACGGTATTCTTTGTAACCTTTTGGAATCATGTTTAAAAATTAACTTAAAAATTATTTTAAAACGCTGGGCTCTTGGACCATGACAGCCCAGTTTCTGTCATCAAAATACCAAGAGGAAAATAAAGCAGGATTAGGTTATAAATAAAACGGACAAGTTTTTAAAAAAGGGTCGAAAGCAATTGGTAACAGCAAAGAATTTGAGAAAATAGCAATTAAAGAGCAAGCTGTTTTCGATTCCGTTTTTTAATAATCTTAGTTAATTTTAGGGTTAATATGATACAACAGTTTTGAATTCCTAATTTTCCTGTATTAAGTTACTTTCGGTATCATAGTCTATAATCTATATATTTTTTTTAAAAACCTGGATGGTTCAGGGAGACAGGAACTTTAATGATTCTCTGCAGTCTAAGGGTTAAAAAGATTTGTGTATTTAACATTGAATTGAATCTCTACATTTGCAGTTTAAAAGATTCTGTGGTGAAATCTAAATTGCAGACGAGTAGTGTGAAATCCGTAATGAGGAATGGAAAGTAATAGTTTCAGTGGGAATTACTTCCTGACTTCCATAAGTAGGTATTAAATTGTTATATCTGATATGACCTAAGGAGCAAGAGTTTTATCCATGCAATTTCCCATTAGTTTCCTGTGGCCTTGTGCCCAGTATTATAATTGGAGTTAGGCCTACAGGATTAGATGCAAGGTTTTTGTAAATTAGAAAAAAAATCCTTGGGAAAATATTTTATTAAAATGATACAAGCAGTAGCAATATGAATCTCCCATTTATAATCTGTTCCTAGGTTATGTACATTTTAGTAAAGTTTGCATAGAGCTGAAGTACAGAAAAAATCTTGATGACAAACTCTTCAGTGATTGAATGAACATGAATTTGGTATAATTATAAAGCTCCGGCCATATTATTTGTGTTGTGTATACATAGATATATTTACCACTATCGTAATCTGACCATATTAACTACTATTGGCTACTAAAAAAGCTGAGAAACATGTGTTTAGTCTAAACTGTAAAAAAAAATGACTTGAAGATTTGGTACAGATGTTGCAATTTACACATATGCATTCTAAAAGATGTAGTAATGTACCTATTATATCTAGAACTTTGTACATGTTGACCATCCATCTTTAGATAATCCATGGATCTGAATGTGATCAACTCTTGCTGCTCTGAACACGCAATCCTCTTTTATGTTACCGTTTGCTTTCAGCACAGTTTTGACAAAACTCAGATTAGAAAGTTTGGGGAGCAGAACTATGTACTTACTGACCTTCAAAACCAAAAGAAGGTAACCTAGTTTTAATTGTGAGAAGTGTGGTTTGCTGTCGCTTCAATAAATGTGACTAATTAACGATTCTCTTTTTTTTTAGGTAAAGTGCAGGTGAAGAGTTCAGACATCCAAGTGGGAGATCTTATTATAGTTGAGAAGGTTTGTGTTTGCTGTATTTACTGCTCGCATATCAGCGAGCGATTACTACTTCTAAACATAGTGTAGTTCCCACACTGTCGACCGGAAAATATCTTGAAATATGACACTTCGGCAAATCATCTTGCCCTGTATCAAACTTCGTAGAATAAGTGCCTATATTGATCTTTATTAATACCCAAAAGAAAAAGAAATCAACTTATTTTTGTTATGCACTTTTTATGTGTAACAGCATTAATGTAATTACATCAAAAGGTCCATGGTTAATTGCATCTGTACTGGATCTGTTACAGAGAATGCTGATAGATGGGGAAAGGAGTCACCACGTTCATTAATACTTCAAGTCTTGTGTGCGCCTCTGCCCCCTGTCTGAATTTGTTTAAATGTGTGGCATCCTGATGTCTCTATCCGATATGCTCAGTGACTAGAAGATATTTCTGCTGTAATGAGGTGTGCCGCATAAAATAATTCGCTATACTAGGCATGCTTTACTAATCAAAGTGGAAATCTAATTTCACACTCCTAACTTATGAGTATATACAAAAGAAAGCGTGATAAAGATCGAGAAATTGGTAAGACCTGAATGAGGACAAGTGCGCAAATAAATTAGGGGGAGGAGGATGTTAAAAACATTTTTTTTTATTTGTTCATGGGATGTGAGTTTCGCTGGCTTGGCCAACGTTTATTGCCCATCCCCGAGGTCATTTAAGAGTCAACCACATTGCTGTGGGTCTGGAATCAACATGCAGCCAGACCAGGTAAGGACGACAGATTTCTTTCCCTAAAGGATATTAGTGAGCCAGATGGGTTTTTATGACAATCGACAATATTTCATGGCCACCTTTAGACTTTTAATTCCAGATTTATATTGAATTCGAATTGCACCATCTGCCATGGTGGGATTTGAACCCCGGTCCCCAGAGCATGACTTTGGTTCTCTGGATTACTAGTCCAGTGAGGATACCACTATGCCACTGCCTCCCCTTAATGTGAACTGAGAAATATGAAAAATGTAAAATAAAAAGCTGAGTGACATGCGTTCTGTAGAGTAAGTATAAAACCCAGCACATTATTGCAGTATTGCCGTAAAATGGTGAGGCATATTTTTCTCCACGGTGTTCAGTTTCCCCCACTGTTGTGTGCTGGATTCTGTCAAAATGGTAGTCTCTCTTCTACTGTCACTATCATGATGGATGTTTCTTTAAATTTTTCCTCGCTCATTACTTCTAAATGGTACTAATCTTGGCAAATACTTTGATCCATGCTTTCCTCTTCTCTCTAGCACTTTGCAGTGAGTGCAAAGTCTCTTGCTCCATATTAATCATCATCATAGCAACAGTTAGTCTGCATGCAGTGCCGTTAAGGCAGTAAAACTGACCAAGTTGATTAACCGGGGGATCAGGGGTTATGGGGAGAAGGCAGGAGAATGGGGATGAGAAACATCAGCCATGATTAAATGGCGAACAGGCTCGATGGGCTGAATGCCCTAATTCTGCTCCCATGTCTTATGGTCTAAGAAGCTTCATCGGACAAAAATGAACGCTGGGATAAAGAGTGTATTTGGATGGATGACTAAAGGCATAGTCAAAGAGGTGGATTTCAAGGAGGCTCTTAAAAAGCTAGGAGGCTTAAAAGTGATAATTCCAGATAATAATATACAAGAAGACTTCCCCAGGACTTTAGGACTGCAACTCTCAAACTATCTAAGCCGGTGTGTACTCCTGCAATTGTCAATATTTTGAAGCTAGCCTTTGTATCGTATAACATTCTGACTTAATTAATCTTTCCTGAGTGTTTTTGAACCTGGGTGGTGCCCAATATTTTGAGCCTTCATAATCCCCACAGATTGAGGGAAAATTATAGAGGTGAAGTGATTGAGTCCAATCCTCAACATCTGTTACTCTAGTTTGAACTGGCAGCGTTCATGTAGATATCATTCGTTAACTAATTGAGTTTGCAAACAATGAATGCCAGATATTTTCTGGAGCTGGATTGTAAAGGGGAGTTTTTGAGAATATATAAATTATTTTCCAGCAAGTCAATGGTTTTAACTCTCTACCAGTGTAACCTACACAGTATTCATGATGCTTAAGTAAAAAATAGAATGTGTAAATATTGCATTCACATGTTTGGAACAGGTAATGAATGGTCTTTTTCCATCGTAGAAGCCTCCTCTGTAGCTGGTATTCTATCTTCTGGCAGCACAGACGCACGGTTATTACTCAGGTTTCTTCCACTTGTTGATGATGTTCCATTGCAAGTTTGTTCGCATGATACCAGTAACCTGAGAACTATTTGTTGGACCTTTGCCAACCTGGTAGGAGGCGATGTATGATCCTGTTTGAGTCGAATGAATTGTATGGGACAGATCAGTTTCAGAACGATATAGCCTGGATACTTCTAAAAGCTGGAAATGTGTGGGATGGATTAATAGACTCCGAGAACAATACAATTCAGTGAAAACCTGTCCTGCATCATAATCTTTTTTTATTCTTTTTTTTATTGTCACAAGTTACAATAACACTGCAATGAAGTTACTGTGAAAAGCCCCTAGGCGTCACATTCCGGCACCTGTCCGGGTGCACGGAGGGAGAATTCAGACTGTCCAAATTACCTAACCCAGTATAATTTCACGTCCAACGTAATGCTACTGTTGCCATTTACACACTTGTGCATGCAGACCAAATGCTAATTCAAATCTGAATGGCAAAGCTTTTGTTTTTTTTAATTTCCTCTAAATGTTTGAGTTTTATTGTCTTTCACCACTGATATTGTCAGGCAGAAAATAATCCCCCACAAATATCTTGGAGAAATGCTTCCAACTGCAGAGAAGCATAAATGAAAAACTGAATTTCGCTGGTTTGAAACCTCTTGGAATCAAGTTTTTTTTTGGGGTGTTGTTATCTCATTATTACAGTGAAAGATGTAATTGCTAGGATGTGCAACATTTTCCCCCACTTTTCCCACTAGCGTCAAGATATATCAAACTGACTGGGAAATAAAACTCGCTTTACTTAATTTAAAGTGTCTAGCCCTCTCCTATAAGTAACCCAATTTAAAGTCACCGAACACACAAACTGTAATTAACCATGCATTAGTTTCATTGGCATACTCAGTCAGCTTCTTCATGAACAAAATACTTTTTGGTACAAGAGAAGTTTAAAAACTGGTGTCTGCTGGTGCTTGTGTCAAAGGAAACGAGCACAATCTGAAGAGCCTTCCCTAACCAATAGAGTTGATGGAATCTTGCAATGGCTATCTTTTGGGCTGGGATAGGGGATGCAAGATGGGGAGGTGTGTGGGACCTGATCGGGTAAATTGGGACAGAAACCAGTTGAAAAGATCAAAGGGAGGTGTGTAACTCACTTGCGTTAAAAATTATTGCATCCTTGGCACTGGTTCCACCAATTTCAGCCGGAATTGTATTATTATCACGGGTGTAAACAAGGCCAATCTCTGTCCCCTGATCTTTATCACATTACTATCTATCAGACCTTACTGTGCACCACTTGATTATCATATTTCCCTTTGTTACAATAGCAAATGTACTTAATTGTGAAGCATTTTGGGGTGTCCTGAGGACAGGCAAATGCACATTACTTTCTTTCTCTTTTCTTAATTTTCAGTTATGGAGAAATCACTGGGATTTTGTATAAAATGAATACCATGCGTTTAATTTTATAGTGCTTAATGTAAATGGTATATACAGTATTCTTGCCTTAAACAAAAGCACCTTCTAATAGTATCGCTATTTATAGCAATTGCTTCAATTATAGCGATCTGCTTTAATCTTCAGGTAGGTTAGCCAGCTTGCAATCTATGAATCTCATTATCCTGAAACTCGTGATTCTTTTGCCGTCCGAAAGACAAGAATTTCTGGAGTATCAATATGACACCCCAAGTATCGTTGAGTGGGCAGCAGATCTGATGAACTGAATGAACAACTGTTTGTTATGGAGATATTTGCAGCAATTGTGTTCTCTGGTCCCACAGCTGCCAGGAACTGGGTTGCTCAGACCTCTTTCACAAAGATCCCAGCAGAAAACAGGAAAAATTGTGATTCATTCAGTTAGTCTGAACTGGACTGAAGCCCAAGCCCAAACAATGGGTTGATCCAATGTATTATCCCAGCTTTCAGTGTTTTGATGTTGAGGAACTTGGTTGAAAGATCATGGCTACAGTCCGTGGGCAGAATCAGTAGCAATAATTAGATTAACTAGGTTACTGACCAGGTGATCGTAAACTGGGATATCATTTTTTTCTGCAATAATTGACTCTTTGAAGTAATACTAAATAACTGAATTAGCTGTTAAAGACTAATGCGAAATAGCATTGGCACAGTTGGAAGCCATGCACCCTTGTTCTGTACTGTTCAGTATGCAGTTAAAATGCATTGTCTGTACACATTCAATGAACCAAGACGGGCTTGCAGTCTCTTTTATTGGAGCAAAGTTGGGAGCCCAAGAAACATTTTAGTAAAAGTTCAGATTCAGGAATATAACTTTCTTGACTTGTGTTTGGAATGTAACTGATTCACAATCATAAACATTCTTGTTCTTCATACTGGGTAACGTGGTAGGAGGAATGAGGAGATTAGCCCAAATGTGGTAGAGTTGCAAAATGATCGAAGAATACCAATTAATATCATTAAAAGTAGCAATGCAGCTGAAATATAAAACCATACAAAATGAAAACAAAGCACCAGTTAATTTCTAGAGAAATAAAATTGGAAAGGAAATTGTTAAAACCTGCAGAAAACCTTGGTTAGGAAACATTTGGGTTCAGAGGTATATACAGTGTTTTATGAAACTGATATAGATTATAGATGCACTGATGGGTTTAGTTCACCCGTGTATTTCTTCTTGCACTAAGAGGGTGCATTTATTAAAACTAAGCCATTTTTCTTTTTCTAAATAAGTTTAGAGTACCCAATTCATTTTTTCAATTAAGGGACAATTTAGCATGACCAATTCACCTACCCTACACACCTTTTGGGTTGTGGGGGCGAAGCCCACGCAAACACGGGAAGAATGTGCAAACTCCACACGGACAGTGACCCAGAGCCGGGATCGAACCTGGGACCTCTGCGTCTTGAGGCAGCAGCACTAACCACTGTGCCACCGTGCTGCCCCTAGGGCATTTTTCTCTGGAAAAGAGAGGACTGATAGATATCTTTAAAATTCTGAATAAGTTCAGCAGAATAGACCTGGAGAAGATATTTCCACTCTGGGAAATCCAAAACAAGATACCATAAGTATAAGATGGCCAGTGGTAAATCCAATAAATAATTCAGGAGAAACTGCTTCACCCAGAGAGTGGTGCGAATGTGGAATTTGCTGCAATATTGAGCAGTTGGCAAATAGATGAAAACAAATTACTGCAAATGCTGGAATCTGAAACAAAAGAGAAAATGCTGGAAAATCTCAGCAGGTCTGGCAGCATCTGTAGGGAGAGAAGAGCTAACGTTTTGAGTCCGATGACTCTTTGTCAAAGTTGGGCAAAAAGCATAGGTCGACGTACGCAGAGGTTAGCAGTGTAGAGAAGCAGAAGTGAATAGATATTTTAAAAAAAGGATTTTAGGAGGCTCATATACTCCTGGTAGGCCGGTAGGCCACACTGCCTGTTGGGTGCTGTAAATTCTATGTCCTAGAGAATCTTCAGTAGAGGTGTTTTAAGTTGGCAGGCAAGTTGGAGCCTCAAATATATACTCATATTACTGTTTAATCCTGTGTTTCAGAACCAGCGCATTCCTGCTGACATGATCTTTTTGAGGACATCAGAAAAAAGTGGTAAGCAATCTCATTTCACTGCTTTCTAATGCCTGGGCGAGGTCTGTGAGCAATGCTTCATATCTTGACTAAGCAGGTCACTGTGCTCTTTTTTAAAATGTGCAAATAAACAGTCCGATCAGTGAAACTTAATGATTGAATGTTAAAATGGTAATCTCATCATTATACGCTGGATATTATCTCCAAAATATGTTTTTGCCAATATTTATGTTGTAATTTCTGAACAAACAATTGGGTTGGGTTTGAATCTCTTGCTTTTTGAAACATAGTCTGTGTTGCTGTCAGTAGTGCAGAATCATTTTCTTAAAGTACAGTGCAACCAAAATTTATTGATGATTTTCCAAATGGGTTTTAATGTCTAATTTACGTGTTATATCAGTAGGTAATCAATCAAAATGTGAAATAAATCAAAGTAAAAAAAGCTCCAATCTGAATGACTGTATAGCATTCAAGTAAAGTCCACTATGACGAATGGCACTTGCGACCTTTATAAATTGACAACCTATTTGGAGTTTACAGTGCCAGTTTTGACTTCTCAACACCATCCATGTCAGTTGGTCTTTACCAACTGGTGCGTTCCTTTAAGTTCTGTCTTCTGCAACCTCAGGAAGGGCAAATTGCTTCTCCGATGCAGTGTGGAAGTCTCTTTGAAAGTGTAGGCTCTATTATATCATGGGAAATACACTACTGGAAAGCAATTGCTGAAGCAAGATCTCAAAATAGGGTATTGTGCTTTTGTTCAGGAACCAATCCCCTATTTATAATATTGCCCCTATTGGGGAAAACTGGTTCTGACTTGGACACAGTTTTCAGGAACCAATTATTGTTAAGTCTGAGGACTGCCTGTCGTTAACTTTCAAATGACTTGTATCATTTTGAGCTGTGGCTCAATCTTTTGAAAAACAAAAAATATTTTTATTCAAACAAAATTTTTTATATAACAGAAATAGACCAACACAATGCAACCCATCCTAACAGATTTATACCAACATTACCCCGCTTTCCCCCCACGAAGATCCTGGTAGACTGATCAAACACCCTCTCCAACAGCTGACAGTAAACAGCCCCCTAAAAAAGGCAATGAACGGCTGCCACCTTGAGCAACACCCGTCAGCCGAATCACCAAATTCCTCATTGCATACTTCATCTTCTGAAGGTACAGAAATTCCATCAGGTCCCCTAATCAACCCGACTCCTGAGGCGGCACCGCAGGCCTCCACCCGAGCAAGACTCCCCTCTGGACTATTAGCGGAATGAAGGCCGAAACATCTGCCTTCATCCCCACCTGCAGCACTGGTGAGTCCGACACTCCAAAGATGGCCACCAATGGGCATGGCTCCAGCTTAACCAGAATACCTGACATTGTATCTTACCTAATGGGCAGTACGGTAGCACAATTGCTTCACAGCTCCAGGGTCCCAGGTTCGATTCCCGGCTTGGGTCACTGTCTGTGTGGAGTCTGCACGTTCTCCCCGTGTGTGCATGGGTTTCCTCCGGGTGCTCCGGTTTCCTCCCACAGTCCAAAGGTGGATTGACCATGCTAAATTGCCCTTAGTGTCCAAAATTGCCCTTGGTGTTGGGTTGGGTTACTGGGTTATGGGGATAGGGTGGAGGTGTGGGTTTGGGTGGGGTGCTCTCTCCAAGGGCTGGTGCAGACTCGATGGGCTGAATGGCCTCCTTCTGCACTGTAAATCCTATGAATCTAGTAAATAACCAGATTTGGGCAGGACCAGAACAGGCGCATGTGGTTCGCCGGCTGTCTAGAGCACTGCTCACATTTGTCCTCAGCCCTGAGAAGAACCCACTTCTTCCAATCAGCCCTCTCTCTGTCCTTCACCCCATCCACCAGACCAACCAAGTTAAGATTATGCAACAAGGCCCAATCATGGGCCACTCGAATTTCCAGATACTGGAAACTAGTTCTGGCTGGACGAAACATATCACCAGACCAGCAAGCTCTTAAGATTCAATAGGGAACCCATCCAGATCCGGTGCTTTGCCCATCTGCATTAAATGAATATCATTCATGATCTCCTCCTATCCAATCCGTGCTTCCAGCTCCTGCTTTTTCTCCTGTTCCACCGCTGGGAAGGTCAACCTATCCGTGGCCCGCCCTCGCCCAGTTTTCAATCTCCCATTGTTCCTTCAGTGCCGCTCATGTTCCCGTACCCCCTCAAGATCACCCAAATCATTGTGAAATGACCTAGAGCTTTCTGCTTGGTTGAAAAAGTGGAATTCTTGGGTAATTGACATTTTTGATTACTTGTACCACCAGCTCATAGAAATATTACTGTATTTTATTTTTGTGATTGTGCTTTCGGAGGTACATGCTATTTGTTGCTCATTCAGTGATTAGGAAATTTGGTGTCACTTCAGAAGCTAATGTAAACAGTGATTTTTGTCAGGTTTCTGAAGCATGTAAAGTCTCTTTTGTGCAAAAAAAACTTCATAGCAAGTGATAATTAGCATGGTAGTGGCACAGTTATCAGCACTGCTGCCTCAGCACCAGGGTTTGCTTCCACCTTTGGGTAATGATGGTTTGTGTGGAGTTTGCACTTTCTCAGTCTCTGCATGGGCTTGCTCCAGGTGCTTTAATTTCCTCCCACAGCCCAAAGATGTGCAGGTTAGGTGGGTTTATGAAGTACAGGGATAGGGCAGGGGAGTGGGCATAAGTCGGCTCTTCTTTTGGAGGACTGGTGCAGACTCGATGGGCCGTACGGCCGCCTTCGGCACTGTCGGAATTCTATGCATTCGAATTGATTTGTATTTTGTGGGAAAGCTAAACAAGTTTATTTCTTGGTTCGGGCATTGGAACTTTGACTGCATTAGGGTGGAATGACATAGAATTGCCCCTGGCAAATTTTATATGCATGCAGAGCTTACTGGGCGAAATGATGAGCAAGAAAATTTAACCTCTGAGCACAAAGACTCCCTCCAAAAATGTTGACAGGGCTATCGAATCTTGTTTCGCTTTCCAGCTATTAGTGGAAAGGTTTGAGGACGACAACAGGATTTCAATTAATCGGTCAAATGTTTTTAACCTTTAAAAATTTTTTTTGCTTTGTTTCACGGTCAGCATTCATGGACTGAATTTAACTCCAGATTTGCTATTGTAGACCACTCTGTTGATACCAACATTGCAGGAATCTAATCATGTTTGACAGCATCCAGAGTAATTGACACCTTGTTTACATTGGCTGCTGTTGGACAAACCTGCTCTTGAATTTGTGTTGTGGACTCGGATTTCAATGTAGTTGCCCTTTAAATTACCTGATGACAACAGGGCCACTCTAGTGCTGGTCTGGACATTGTATACTTTGGTGCATGTACGATGTATATGTAGCAAGATTCAAGGAAAGAAATATACATTCTGTTTACAAATAACTAACATTAGTTGATATAAATCGCACATCAGGCGGTGGTTTGCTAAAAGAAATAGACTTGCGTTTCTAGAGTACCTCAGGATGCCCCAAAGAACTTGGAACCAATGAAGTACGTAATGTAGGAAATGTGGCAGCCTAATTGCGCACAGCAAGATCCAACAAGGGCAATGGTTCAGTGGCGAGAATCATCTGTTTTAGTGATGTTGCTTGATGGCTACATATTGACCAAAACAGTTGACCGTTCAAGGTCAAAATTCAGCTAGTAGACATTGTACAATTCAGCTAGTTTTTAACCATTGATTGGTGCATTTTAAACAGATTAGGTGTACTCAGGCATCCAACAAATGATTTAAATCCAACAGAGGAGGTGACATCACATTTTTATAGATCATTTGAATAGGAGCAGGATCTCTGACCTTTAGGAGCTCTTCCAACGCTATCCAAGATACTTGCTCCAATCACAATCAATAATTTACGGCTGCCCATCGTTTATGCCTCATTTAAATTTGTGCACGATAACGTGGCATTCTGCTTTGATCTCTTAATTTACCGTAAAAATCTTGATGGTTGTAATAAGATAATCGAAATTGTTCAACACTTGAATGCAGTTTTTGAGAGATGCTATGCTCTTGCTACCTGTTACTGGGTTAGCTGCCAACTGAGCACTTCATCTGAAGGTTATATTCTCTCGTCTGTTTAAGATTGTGGTTCCTGTCTTGGTCCAATCACCTTTAATCGCAGATTATCATTCTATTGGTTTATTTTATTTTCTTTGGCAAAAGTTGCTTGTGGCTGCCTACTGGCCTCCTTTATATTCTTAAATAGATTATCTGTGCATTCCAAAGAATGTCCTAATTTTGTTCAGCCATAACCATGTGTGATTTTTGCTTGTCGAAAGGGAAGATTGACATTTGTAATTGAGTTTAAATAAATGGCCACCTGCTTTTTGCTACAAGGCTTTTATCTTGAATTTACTTTTTAAAGAAATAGTCCAAATTTTACAGTCACTGTAGAGTAATTGAATCACTGAGGTTTTTAATGCAAGCAGTGGTCTATGTATTTAGGGTACAAGTATTTAGCAATTACTGCATTTGGGTGTGTTCACGTCAGCTGCTGTGTGCTGGTTGATTCAGCCCAGAAGGGTTTTATTTTCCCCACAAAAGGGCAAATTAAATCTGCATGGTGATTTTTCTTTTCTGTGCATTGCTGGTAAAGTAACTTTTGAAGGTGTCAATAATGAGCTTTATTTAATATTGTGGTGTCAATGTCAGGGTAATTAGGGGCCACCAAGGGGATTTATGCATGGAGGCAGGGGGCAATGAATGTTTTACATCTGCCTTTCCCAAGGAAGAAGATGCAGTAAAGGTCATAGTTAAAGAGATGATAGTCCACACAAGGGTTTAAAATTGATGAGGAGTTATGACATAGGCTGCCTGTGCTTAAAAGTTGATTAGGTGCTCGGACCGAATGAGATCCATACAAGGACACTAAGGAGGAAGGAAGAGTGGAAATTGTGGAGCGACTGGCCATAATTTCCCGACCTTATGATATTATGATGAATGTAAGAAAATGGGATATATATAAATGTATAAGCTCCACACGGACAGAGCCTCGGTTAAGGTATATATTTGTTGCAGTAATATTATTAAAAAACCTGGGTTACGGTACCTAGACTGTGTGCCTGCTAAGGCTGTAATTAAAAAGTCATAAAAGAATGAGTTAATCATTCATCCCAACCACTTGGTTACAGATAAATGCATGTTTATATTTTGGATGGTTCCCTGGAGTGCAGGTAATTGGAGGGATTGTATTTAGTCTTAGCTAAGCAGGTCATGGTATACCATAGTGGGATGCAGGTGATGCAATTAATGGGAGGAGCCAGGTCTGTTTGTAGTTTGCAGTTTTGCCAAACGCTTTTGGGTTGAGCAGAAGAGTCTGACGAGACAAATGTGTACAGGATCTGCTCTTGATAGGATCTCTCAAGGGCTACACAGATTAGCAAGTAAACCTGTTCTGGTTAACTTTATTTAGAAGTGGCATTTGAACTGTATTGGGTTACTTGGTTGGCATATTTATAGTGAAAATGTAGGGAATGAGAGTTTTTCCTGTTATTTTTAGAACCTTTTTGACTGTTAAATCTCAATCTATTTATTTGATAATGTGGTTAATTCTCTGTTTAAATTAAAGTTTGTTTTAACATAAAAGATACCCATTGGTCAGAATCATCACTCGTGGGGTGAAATATCCTTTCCTCGACAGTTTTACAAATTGAAAATTATTTCGTGTTTCTCATCCAGTATTTTCGTTTGGGTTTGGTCTGGTATCCTAGCAAAAATTGGGGGCTCTTTGTCAGGTTTAAAAAGTATAATTCTTATTCTGGCTGGGAATTATTGAACAGAAATAGAGCGTGTGTGAGGAACTGATTATTTCTTTCAAGTGTTGATGCTCTTGTCAGTTAAATAGGGAATGACTGATATAATGGCTCTTTCAGTAGCTAAGGGTTTCCGAGGTGTTGAGACATCACTCTGGGTGGTTGACAAAAGTTAGTTAAAACAAAGCTTTTGGATTTGGCAGACAAACTGAAGTTGACTTTACCTGTCATTGTAAGGGAGGTGGAGATGATTAAAGCGATACCTCAGCATTCAAATTTGCCTGGGGCAGTCTGACTCATTGGAATTAACTAAAATTCAGTTACAAATGAAAACATTAGAAATGCAGATAAATATACAAATGAAGAAATTAGAAATAAAGGAAAAGGAGAGAGCAGCAATGGCAGAGTAAAAGAAAGAACTTCTAAAAAGGCAACTGAAATGAGGAATCTTGAGGTGGAAGTGGAAAGATTAGCAAGGGAAGAAAAAGATATGGACAGAGAGAGGGGGAGAGACCATCGACCTAAAATGTTTTAAAAAAAAAAATATTTTATTGAGGCATTTATGTTTATATATTCACATAACAAACATCATCACAAATCAAAACAAGATCAATCTAAAATGTTGGCATTAGAAGCTGAAGTTGAGGTAAGTTTAGAGGGAGGAGCAACCCCTCCTAGTCAAAAGCCCAGTGGGGATATGTTTAAATATATTCAAGCACTGTCAGGATTTGACGAGAAAGATGTGGAAGTCTTTTTTAACTCATTTGACAAAGTGGCGAGACAATTGAATTGGCCAAAACCCATGTGGGTATTGTTGGGTCAAACAAAGTTAATGGTCGAGCTAGGGAAGTGTTTGCACTACTATTAGAGGAGGTATCTAGGGATCATAGCTGAGAAAAGCCATCTTACTTGCAAATGAACTAGTGCCAGAAGCTACAGATTGAAGTTCAGAAATCTAAAGAAAGAACAAGGTCAGGCCTATATAGAATTTGAAAGAATCAAACAAAATAATTTTGTTAGATCTCTTAATGCGTAAAACTCTGAGGGAAACTGTCATTTTGTAAGAATTTAAAGATTCACTTCCCACTGTCGAGAGAACTCATGTGGAAGAGCAGAGTGTTAAACCTGCTAGACGGGCAGCACAAATGGTAGATGATTTTTTTGAATTAGTTCCTAAATTAAGGTTTGGTTTTCAACATCCGTTTCAATCTGTGACGGATAGAAACTGGAAAAATGAGAAATCCACAGATGGTCAAGGCAAAGGAGGCCTAGTTGTGATATTCCTGAGATCTTCCCTCAGCTTAAGAAAGTAACCTAAGAAAGATTGTGGAAGAGAGATAAGGAATGTTTCATTGTAATAAGGTTGGACACATGAAGTTGCAGTGTTGGTAGCGTAAGAAAATTACCGGGAACACAGGCTCTTTAAAACCGGATGAACCACTGGCTTTTAATAAAGTGGGGAAAAAACTCATGGTTGCAGGTGAAGAGGTAAAAATGTGAACATCCGGTTCAGAGGTTGGCTGATAAGGAAGTCAGATCTTTACAAAGATTTTATTTGTGAGGGTATTAAAAATAATCTTTATTCGTGTCACAAGTAGTCTTATATTAACACTGCAATGAAGTTACTGTGAAAAACAGGTCGCCACACTCCAGTGCACGTTCAGGTGCACTGAGGGGAGAATTCAGAAGGCCCAATTCACCTAATAAACACGTCTTTCGGGATTGGGAAGAAACTGGAGCACCTGGAGGAAACCCACGCAGACACTGAAGGGGAGAATGTGCAAACTCCACAGTCATCCAAGGCCAGAATTGAACCCGGGTCCCTGGTGCTGTGCGGCAGTAGTGCTAACCACTGTGTCGCCGTTCTTCCCTTGACACAAGAAGAATTGCCTCCAGCCCCCCCTTGGAAGTAAATTGCATTTTAAAGTGGAATTACATAAAATGAAGACACAAGCCATTCTGACTACCTGGGCCATACTACTGTTTGATCCCCATAAATTGCCACTTAAGCTTATTCATACAGATGTGCAAATTTCAGAGATCGACAGAGATGTGATTTAAGCAAGCTCGCCTCAGTACAGCTGCATCATGGAAAGTGAGTTTATCCGGGAATCAAAGATCCAGAAGTATGAATAGCACCTTGGCAGACAGAAGGACTTCACCATGATGTCTCAATAGGCTTACTTCATTCTCTCTGTGCAGTTTCTCCAATCAGCCTATCACTATAGCATAGAAGGACAAGGTTGTTTAAGCTTTGTAAGCACTGCTAACTGCAAGCATTATATTTTCTCCTATCCAATAGACTACCAGCTAATGCTACTAACCTTTTAGTCAGCCATCTAAGGAATGTAGTCCTAAAATAATGCAAACAATGTATAATTGGCAAGCAGCTACCCCATAGTTACTATGACATAAACCTAATTTATAAAGGCAGTTCAGTTATTTTTGTAAATTGATCATGTTTATTTCTGCCCATCTTTGCAGTTGGCCACTTGAGATACAGGACACCTACCACCATCTATGCAACTGTAGTTGGCCACTAGTTATGCTTAAGAGATCAGTAGTAGGAGAAAGGGAATTGCTGGAAGGGAGTAGAAACCACTGTTGACCTACCTCCATCTTCACCGTACAACACAGAGCATCTGTTATTTCTCATTCTGCTGTGCACAATAATAAATACTGATTTCTTTCCTCTTTACTTTCACATTAAAATAGTGCTAATTTGTTTAAAATGGAGCTAATGTAAAAATAAACTGCAGGCTGATAATTAGGACCAACAGATTTAATTCGCACACAACTTGTATTTTTACTTTATTGCTCACGGACTTTTAGCCTGTTTCTTGCTAGATTCCTTTTGCTATTTTTCATGATCGTCTACACTTTTAGAATTGATTGCAGTTTTTGTCTGAATTAAACTTTTTTTTTCTGTGTTTGAGTCGCCTGTATTAGAGGCAGCATTTAAATAAAATGTGGTTAGCGCTACTGCCTCTTGCCGCCGAGGATCCGGGTTCGATCCCGGCCCAGGGTCACTTTCCGCGTGAAGTCTGCACGTTCTCCACGTGTCTGCGTGGGTTTCATCCCACAAGCCAAAGATGTGCAGGGTAGATTAATTGGCTACACTAAATTGCCCCTTAATTGAAAATTTAAAAAAAAAATATATATAATTAAATAAAACACTAAAATTCCACAGCTTTTCAAGTTTACTGCCCGAACTCTCAGCAGGGAGAGAGTTTGCACCTTTAGCGCAGTTGGGTAGTTTTAATCTCTGGGACATGTGCAGCTGCAAGCACTTTGTCTGAACTATTTAATCCAGATCCACATTCTAGTTACAACATTTAATTTTATCCCAACGTCTATTTCTCGTCTGCATTTGTTAGCTTAATGGCCTTTTTGGAACAACCGGTGAAACTTTAAAATTAATATTTCTGGCCTCTGAAAAATAACCGTTAATAATAGGATTGAGGGCGGCACGGTGGCACAGTGGTTAGCATTGCTGCCTACGGCGCTGAGGACCCGGGTTCGAATCCCGGCCCTGGGTCACTGTCTGTGAGGAGTTTGCACATTCTCCCCGTGTCTGCATGGGTTTCACCCCCACAACCCAAAGATGTGCAGGTTAGGTGGATTGGCTACTTTAAATTGCCCCTTAATTGGAAAAAATGAATTGGATATTCTAAATTTATAAAAAAAAATAAAAAAATAATAGGATTGAGTCGTGGCTCATTAATGTGCACCATGTGATGAAACGTGAAATGATTGAAGACAAAGATACAAAATAGGGCAGCACGTAGCATTGTGGATAGCACAATTGCTTCACAGCTCCAGGGTCTCGGGTTCGATTCCGGCTTGGGTCACTGTCTGTCCGGAGTCTGCACATCCTCCCCATGTGTGCGTGGGTTTCCTCCGGGTGCTCCGGTTTCCTCCCACAGTCCAAAGATGTGCAGGTTAGGTGGATTGGCCATGATAAATTGCCCTTAGTGTCCAAAATTGCCCTTAGTGTTGGGTGGGGTTACTGGGTTGTGGGGATAGGGTGGAGGTGTTGACCTTGGGTAGGGTGCTCTTTCCAAGAGCCGGTGCAGACTCGATGGGCTGAATGGCCTCCTTCTGCACTGTAAATTCTATGATTAAATCGAGCATTGTCAGGCCAATAGAATGTTGTGCAAACTGTTGCCCATCATTAAAGCCTGAAGTTCTTCTGAATGCTCATGTTTCAAAAATATTCATTTTGAAGTAACTGAATATAAACATCCAAGAACAGTTAGCAGGAGCAGAATTTTTGAAAGCAAAATTCCTGAAACACATTTCTCTCTCCAACTATGCCTCTCTCAAAGATGGTAAATTCACAAGTGCTATCGGATTAACTAGCTGTAGTGCACTCGGTTTAGTGATTAAACAATCGTATTGACGTGGTACTTAAATTTTGAAACAACTTTTGAAACATTGTGCTTTCTGAATGGCGAAGCATAATTTCTTAAATGACCTGGTGCATTTCTTAAAATGACCTGGCGCATTAATACGTTCAAGTTGTGAATCTTGCAAATCATGATATCCTTATGCAGTAGAATTAAGTGCTACTTAATGTGTAAAGTGCAAAGGAAGCCTTTGATTTGGGCAACAGTTTTATTTGCAAGCTCCAATTTTTTCCAAACTTTTTGTTTCTGAGCTTCCCCGTCACCCTGTATACCATTTTGTCTGTTGTGCATCACAGATGGTAGAGCTTCTGTAATATATGCTGTCAGAATATTAAAAATGTCTACAGTCAATATAAGACTGCTTAAACATATGCAGTCTGATCAAGCTTGGATTTAAAGCATTTCTGAAGCTGTCAATAAGGAATTCTGATGAGTTCAGTGGCATCATATTGACTGCGTATTAATACACGGTATCCTATTGAGCCATCAGCTGATTGTTTAGAATGTAAATGAATCTGGTGAAAGAAACTGATGGATCCAGTGACTGATGGCTTAAATTCCAATTAATCAATTGCATCATCAGTTTCTTAATTCAGATCAAATATCTCTTGAGTGCACAAATTTATTTCCGTGGTATTTAGAGAGAGAATTGCTTCAGAACAAAGCTTCATCAATCACATATAAATGCCAATATATTAGCTAGTTTTAGATGTTGACATTATGGCTTGCATGTTTGATCATATTTATATGCAGTCGTAATGTACTGTAAACATTTTTTTTTGTAGCCATGTCACCTAATGCCAGGCTTGTATCTTCTTTGCTGTTTTAAAATTTCCTTATATTTTGAAGTGTAGAAACATGATAAATCATTCAGAAAAAAAATTAAGTTCACAGTAAAGGATCTGGTGTTATATTTACAGAGATCTACGGTCAATGTTCTGTCTCTTTTGTTGTGATGCAATCTTGTATCTCAACATTTAATGCCTTTTTCACTGAGTAGCAGCAGGCAGGCTGCTAATATTACAAGCCACTTTATTAACTGTTTATGACAGGTTCACGTGGACCTTTTTACATAACCTGTCAGTGCCTTCTCCAACACTTGACACACTTTGTCCTCTGTGACAGCTATATCAGTTGATCTTAACGTGATTGCCATCAAACCCATCCTTACCTGACAGCCCTTGTCAATTATACAAAATAAAATCAAGTATTCATAAGTAGGCTGTAATTGGATATTGACAGACAGATTTAATAATTCAGTTTTGCGGAGACTAAACTGGCATTAGTTGTAGCTAATGTTCGCCCTAGTAAAAAATTAATTGGAAACATTGCTTGAGTGAGAAGGTGGACATCATTATTTTTGCCTGGTGCGATAAGGTACAGTTGTATTAGCAGGGATCCCATTGTTTCCGCTACGTTTTGGTTTTAAGCAAATGTTTTAATTTTCTAACACCATTGCAAGTTGAATCTTGTCAAATTTACAATACGTTAAATCTTCAGTGTTATATTGATAAATCCAATATTATTGGCTTTGTACATTAAAATTATTATCTGGACATGG
Source organism: Scyliorhinus canicula (assembly GCF_902713615.1). NCBI lineage: Eukaryota > Metazoa > Chordata > Chondrichthyes > Carcharhiniformes > Scyliorhinidae > Scyliorhinus > Scyliorhinus canicula. The sequence goes on along the minus strand of NC_052155.1, from coordinate 180,713,231 downwards.
GAAAGGAAGTTAAATTCTCATTTAGGTCCTGCATGTTGACTCACCAATTGACTCATACTTGTAAATCAGATAGTTGATGGAGGCATTGTAAGCTATTGTTTAATTGCTATAGACTGCAGGGTAGCCAAATCTGAACTTTCCATTACCCACCTCTCTAGATAATGTACTTTTTCAGCAGGAGTCATTAGATAGCAATCATCATCGGGAAATCTGGTTGATTTTTACCCTCCACTCCCAAGGATACAAAAGCCAATTGTCGCGCTGCTCTTGCTGTTTCAGCCAGAATAATCTGTCCACAGAGCAAGAATCAAACATTTAAGCTTCTGAAGGGAGCACCCACTTCTACTATTAATGGAGCCACTGAAATATAATGAATTGGATTTTTATTGCAAAAGTGTGGACATTTCACCTCTAAATCAATGTTCTGCAGTGTCAGCATTGTGGACCGTGATTGTTTTATTGAGCTTAGGGAAGCTTGAGCAAAAATCTTGCAAATTTGGATTAAAAAGCTTTGCCTGCAAAATAGGATCCGATTTATTTGGGCGTTCTGCTGATTTGTCTAGCTTGGGCGGAGGGTCCACAAACTATTTCTGCCAAAGTTGGATTGGCAATTTGAAGCACACCTCAGAAATCAACAGTGAATGAGTTCTGTTCTTCTATTTTTAAATCTCGTATTCAGTTCCTTAATCCAGTCAGTTCTGTATTCCTGTGATTATAAGTGGCAGTGATTTGAAAGGGTACTGGTGGTTGTTACACATGGGCTGTATAATTGGGTACGTTTTTAAAATGTTGCCTATTGATTATGAATGTTTGTATTGGTGCCAGTGCATAAAATATGGAATAAAAGAACAGCTTTTGACTCCTGAACAACCCAGTGCAATTGTCTCATTTTACACCTGCCGGAATTGTTTAATCCCTTGAGGAAGAACTTCCCTGCACCCCTCAAACAAGTTAATTGAGCAGAAGCCCAGAATATCCATCAAAATTTCACACTTCCACAGCCCCAGCATTCCAAAGGGTCAAATATAAAAACATATTATCGCGTGGAAGATAAAACTTGTAGCTCAGTGCTGCAGCGATCTTTCTTTTAGAGGATCTGTGTCTGGTAAGTGTACTGTGTTCAGTACGACACTGTTGTCATTTTTGTATCTGCTAACTGTCTTGTTAACAGATGAAAGGCTAGCATGCCACAATACTATGGTGTAAGCTCTCTAAGATTGGTCGGAAGCAACACTGAACCAAGGCAGCTTGTATCGAACTGTTGTCTAGACCTTCCATTCTCTTAAGGTTGTTTCAGGGGGGGAATTTTTATATCACTTTTAGTTTTAGATGGGGGAAAAAAATCTTTCCGTATCTCGAGCAGTAGTTGTGTAACAGGACTTGAAGTTTGTTTTGCAGCTAAGAAGCTCATGAACACTTAACTTGATGCAGTCTAAAATTGTTACGGAAAATAGCTTTCCTTGCGGTTTTATGTTGGCAATGGGAATTCATGATCTTCAGGCACCAGTGATCCTTACAACTCATGCAGACTTTCGGGAACTAAGCAATTCTTTTGCTTAATTTAAAATTGCTCTCTAAATGGTACCCATCAAGTCTGCCCCAGGACAACCATGTTGGTAGTATTGTATACTAATGTAGTCAGATTGTCCTGTGGGCTGGTGTTTCTTCACTGGCACCTAATGGATTTTGAGGTGCACGACAGATGTGCTATGTTGAAAGATACAGCCCACACTCCTATGCTAGGATTAATTATCAGTTTGTTTAACTGCAATTTTTTAATTGAAGGCTTACTTGGGAGGGAAAATCGTTTTGAGTTCTGATGCACACATGGCAGCAACCGACAATTTAAAAAAAAAAAATTCTTTGCAAAACAAATTCACTTATTTTATCGTATGAAAAGACAGCTGGTGAAGCAGTTTCCGGCCAATCATGATTATAACTGTTGCATTCAAGGGATAGATTCAAAGAGATTCATTGAGCAGAGACGCTTCCAGACATCAGTGGTTTGCTTGCAAACATTGAAGGTTATTCCGGCAATATAGTGGTGATGGTATTTTTATAAATAGCTTGGAGAGTGCTTTGATTATCTTGCTGTCCCGTGTCTGCTGCAGTATTGTCTGCTAAGAGCTGACATAGCACCGACTGGAATCTTTCTCTCCCCCCCCCCCCCCCCCCCCTCACTATTTCCAAAAGAAAAACTGCAAGATGAGTTATTGATGGAATTAACTGCTGAAGTGGGGAGGAAATGCATCTGACCGATACATGTCATAGTCTGAGCTCTGTATTAAATGAATAACTGTGCAGGCTCCCATTCACAAGGGCCACACAAATGCTTAGTGGTCTTGAACTGCATTGATCTGTGGTATAATTCTGTATGAAATTGATGGATGAGGGCAGCAATTGACAGAAAGGGTAAAGATCACTCTGAAATGTCCCTTGTGAAATAGTATGATGGAAAATAAATTGTTAAAGAGAATTTATGTTTGTCGTGGTACAGAGGGGATAAAGTGCAGAAATATGTTAGCTTACAGAGTGTTCAACATGTGAATGCAATAACATGTTGATTATCATTTTATTATTCAGAATACAGAAATTAAAAAAGGTAGGGAAATTTACTGGGATCTAGAAATTAGCATTTTACACTTCATGTGACTAGATGACCAGAATTTATTACCATAATTCCATGTGAAATAAATGCAACAGATGTATGGGATATGAAAAACGTTAAGCTACTTGTATAAGGGAAGCATAAAAAAAATCACAAATGTAAGGAACAATAATGAAAATTATCAATTTTCCCCACTTTTTATACTGCGTTTGACTTAACTTTACTACTTTCATTCATTCCTGCTCAGCCACAGCTCTCCTCTGAGCCTTCCCCATCACCCTCTCTCAGCTCTGCACCCCCCCCCCTCTGCTCTTCCCCCTCTCTCTCTGCTCTCCCTCCCCCTCTCTCTGCTCTCGCTCTCTTCCCCCCCCCCCCTTTCTCTGCTCTCGCCCCCCACCCCCCCCTCTCTGTGCTCTGGCTTGCTCTCTTTCCCCCCCCCCCCTCTCTCTCTGCTCTGGCTTGCACCCTTTCCTCTTGCCTCTTTCTCCTCTTGGCCCCATTGCTCTCCTCTTCCATCCCCCACCCCCCCCACCCACTCACTTCCACTTCTGCGATTTTCTCCTCCCTGCGATTCTCTCCCTTCCTTTCGCCCCCTGTATTCCTCTGCCCTTCCTTCTCTTCCCCTCTCGCGCTCCTCTCGCCTATCTTCCCCTTCCTCCTCCCCCACGCTCCTCTCTCCTTCTTCCTCCCCCCCCCCCCCAGGCTCCCCTTCCCTGCTTCCTCCCCACGCTCCTCTCCCCTCCCCCACCCCATGTTCCTCTCCCCCATCCCCACGCTCCCTCCTCCTCACGCTCCTCCCCTTCCTCCTCACGCTCCTCTCCCCTTCCTCCTCCCCCCCCCATCCCCCACGCTCCCCTTCCCTGCTTCCTCCCCCATGCTCCTCTCCCCTCCCCCATCCCCATGCTCCTTCCCCCATCCCCATGCTCCTTCCCCCATCCCCATGCTCCTTCCCCCATCCCCACGCTCCTCTCCCCATCCCCACGCTCCTCTCCCCTTCCTCCTCCCCATGCTCCTCTCCCCTTCCTCCTCCCCCACGCTCCTCTCCCTCCTCCCCCACGCTCCTCTCCCTCCTCCCCCACGCTCCTCTCCCTCCTCCCCACCCTCCTCTCCCTCCTCCCCACCCTCCTCTCCCTCCTCCCCACGCTCCTCTCCCTCCTCCCCACGCTCCTCTCCCTCCTCCCCCACGCTCCTCTCCCCTTCCTCCTCCCCCTCCCTCCCCCACGCTCCTCTCCTCTTTCACCTCTACCCACACTCTCCTCTTTTTTCCTCCCTTCCCTTCCTCTGCCCACACTCCTCTTCCCTTCCTCCTTCCCTCCCATGCTCCTCTCCCCTTCCTCATCCCCCCCCACGCTCCTCTCCCCTTCCTTCTCCCCCCACGTTCCTCCCCCCCATGCTCTTCCCTCGTTTCCCCTCCCTCCCTCCTTTCCCTCTTTCCTTTCCCTCCCCCATCTCCTTTCCCTCCCCCATCTCCTTTCCCTCCCCCATCTCCTTTCCCTCCCCCATCTCCTTTCCCTCCCCATCTCCTTTCCCTCCCCCATCTCCTTTCCCTCCCCCATCTCCTTTCCCTCCCCCCTCTCCTTTCCCTCCCCCCCCCTTTCCCTCCCCCATCTCCTCTCTCCCTCGCCCTCTCCTTTCCCTCCCCCATCTCCTCTCTCCCTCCCCCTGTGCTGCTCTACCCTTTCTCTCTTTCCCCCCCCTCCCCTGCGCGCTCTCCACTTTTCTCGAGTGTATGCTCATCTGTGAATATTAGGACTTACTCCCAATGCCTGCTGCACTGCAGAAAAAACGTCCTACATTTATGCAGCATCTTTTCACACCTGTCATAAGTTGTAATGCAGGAAATCTGTGCATATTTTTAATTGCTGAATTTAATTGTAATCTAATTTGTTTATGGTAATTAATAGGAAATTAGTAAATACATTTTCTTTCTGTTTTGCTCCTGTTATCATCTTTCCTGCAGGTTGTTTTAATTATGCAAATAGAAATGTATTGTTTCCTTTCACCCCACCCATGAGTGCCATTTTTGAAAAGAGGGACATTTTCTTTCTGTCTGTCTTCAGTCTTGCTACACAAACAGCCATATCTAGCTGCTTCCCCCAAGTAAATTGTGGTTTCCCAAAACCGTAAGCTATTTGTATTTTGTTGCCTGTGCCCCCAGACTGCTTAGCGTTATTAATTTTTTGTATTTATCCTAATTTCGCTAATCACCATCACTTATGTAGCATTGACCTGGTCGAGACTGTTAACAGGTGACCTCCTTTCTTTTTGTCAATGCTGTTCTGTAACCGGTTATATAAGTGCATATTGTTGCCAGAAATGTAGTGAGAATGGCCGATTGTGATGTACTTCCCAGTTTTCCATCCCTGCATTTGGGAAAGTACTCAGCATTTGTTTTGGAGCTTCTTCCCAGGGGAATGATAACTTGAGAATAGGAATGTGTTATGTAATTTATGATTCTTGGAGCTTTGGAGGAGGTAATACTTTTGCAATAAACTGCTCCATCTATTTCTTAATAACAAGAAACAGTTGCAGGTGGGCAAAAAGATTAAAATACCGTGCCATGTCACTGCTTACCCCCCCCGCCCCCCCCCCCCCCCCCCCCCCCTCCCGCAATGGTCTCCATAACCTTGCCCTTCAAATCCTTGTGCTTTCCAGGCTGCTGCTACACGGTTATGAAGGAATTAAACACACTTCCTCTTTTGGGACTCCAGTCTGGCTGTTTCACAGCTTGGCTCACGTCCAGCATGGACAGCATGAAAACAAAAATTCCACTACAACAACCCAAACTCGAGCAACCTATTTCCAATGGGCACTCACAATGAGCTCTTGACCTTTATTGGATCATTGGGGGAAACAACTGGACATGGTTGAGTGTACAACAGAATGGGCAGAAGACCAGAAAAAAGGTTGCTTTGTCACTCATTTGGAAAATGGTGGGGGTAAAAGAAAAAATAACATATGCATGATTAAAGGGCAGATATTAGTAGCAAAGCGGAGAAAGTTCATTTACTAGTTTCCTATTCACTTCAAAAATAAATGAGATTACAAATAAATGGTACGTTTTCAAATAATCTTTGTTCCCTCACTAGTCATCTTTGAGTGATGGCGTGAAAAAAAGGCACAAGTTGAATATGTGCATGCATCTAATAAGGTGATGAGTTAGAAAATAATGCTTTGCTAGTGTCCTTTTAGAGATTTATTTAATCTTTATTAATGTCACAAGTAGGCTTACATTAACACTGCAGTGAAGTTACTGTAAAAATCCCCCAGTTGCCACACTCTGGCGCCTGTTCGGGTAAACTGAGGGAGAATTCGGAATGTCCAATTTACCTGACAAGCACGTCTTTTGGGACTTGTGGGAGGAAACTGGAGCACCCGGAGGAAACCCACGCAGACACAGGGAGAACGTGCAGACTCTGCACAGACAGTGACCCAAGCCAGGAATCAAACCTTGGTACCCTGGCGCTGTGAAGCAACTGTGCTAACCACTTTATCTTCTAAATTAAGAGTCACACTTTCTTGCCACAAGTTTGGCAATGTTTCTTAACAATCAGATTGCTGATTTAATTTATTTGGATTAGTCATGCTTAATCAAATGGCAGTTTCTTTGTGTTTATCAATTCTTGAACAATGCTCATCTTATATAGTGATGGATCTTGACTATTATTCTTCTTCGATGGCGAGTGCATGTGTTGCCTATTTGGAAGAACTTGCCTAGGATTTGGCGAAAAGGGTCTTCGGCCCATATTCCAATCCCTACCAATGCCAGGTTGCTCCCAGCCTGTAGTTTTGATGAACGGGCATTTATCGTGCTGTATTGTATGCTATCTGAAGGCAAGTCCAGGTGGCCAGTCCTGGTGCTGGAGTGATTAAATGATTATTATTGTTGCTTCTTACTACTGGTGCAAATTTGCTTCAGTCTAAAACAGAGAACAACTTCAAACAGAGAACAACTTCAGTGCTGATAAAATACCAAAAGGGGAGGCAGATTCTTCACAAAAATACTCCACTGTGAATGCCTGATATACCCAAATTGTTTTGTTGAAGTTGTTAATTATCACTAGAATAAAATTGTAATTTTACTCTTTAGCAACAGTGTAGAGGAGATCTTCAATATGCTGCCTCCTGTGAAATAAGATTACATTATCTGACTGATTAAACATTCCTATCCCATGTTGTTTTGCTTTACGTCAGTTTTACTTGGATCTTGCCCTTTTTTTAAAAATGAAGGAAAACAAAAGGACTAGTTCAGTGCAATTGGGGAAAAAAAGTATAATTAGAAGCAGATGTTCCGAAAGGAAGATTGTGCTTTACAAACCTGCTTCAATTCTTTGAGAAATTGACCTGTGGTATTTGGGGAAAATGCAGTGGATATGATATGCAAGAACTTCTGCAAAGTCTTGCACAAAGTACTGTACACAAGTCTATTGGTGAAGATTAACATGTATTGAATTAAATGGGTGTAGTATATTGGATTTGAAACTCATTAGAAGGGAGCAGGAGACACAATAGATGTTGAGGGCGTACCCCCACAAACACGGGGAGAATGTGTGAACTCCACGCGGACAGTGACCTGGGATCGGACCCGGGTCCTCAGCACCTTGAGGCAGAAGCTAGATGCAGTGCTGTCCAAATTTACAGACGATATTAACATAAAATTATTCCAAGGTCAAAGGAAGTTGCAAAGGGATATTACAGATAGTGGAACAGGCAGAAATAAGTGGTTCATTTGTCTTTTAAAAAAAAACACAAATATTTTTGAGGAAAGCTGAGGATTTTGGGAGTAAGATTCATAAATATTAAAAACATTCCCTCAAGTGCATAATGCATAAAGAAAACTAACTGATTTAATTGAGCTGTTTAAAGTTTCATGGAGAAACTGTAAGCTGGCGGGGAGGGGTGTTCTCCTAGAGAAGATTGAGGGGAGCTTTGGTAGAAGTTTTCAAAATGAGGAGGGATCTGGAAAGAGAGACATGGTTCCCATTGGCAGAAGGATAGAGAACCAGAAGGACATAGATTTAAAGTGATTGGTGAAAGAATCACAGCAACATGAGGATAACCTTCTTTATACAAGTGGAAGCCACAGTCTGAAAAGATGGTGGAGGCACATTCAGTGCCTTTCACAGGGAATTGGATAAACACTGGAGGAGGAAAAAAACTGCAGGGCTACAGGGGCATGTGCCCAGCAAATCTGACCAAATAGAGAATCGACATGGGATCAACAGGAAAAATGGTCTCCCTCTGTGCTGTAACTATTCTGCGATTCAAAGGCTTTGTGGGAGACACAGCTTGTTTTCATGTTGTTTCAACGTGTTAAAGACTGAAGCCATTTTTATTTGCCCCCACCACTGACACTTTACTTGTTGCCAACTTCACCCCTCTTCGCCATTGTCTGTGGGCGAACTGTTACTCTCATTACCTTGGTGGTTGCACCTTGCCTTGAGCTACGTTTCTGCTCCCATCTCCTCTCCATCACCAAGGCTGCCTATGACCACATTGCCTGTCACTGTTCCTTCCTTCGCTCACCTGGGTTAACCCTCAGCCATGCATTCACGTATCTAACCTAAACTATTCCAGTGCTTGCCTGATTGGCCCTCCCTCCTTGTACCCTATATACATTTGAACTCTACCTATATTCTACGGTCCATATCCTAACTTGTGCCAAGTCCCTTTCCGTCATCATTCTTGCCAAAACAGGCAGGAAGGAAACTAAGGAAGAGATGGACATAGAACTGGGTGCATTTAGAGACATTTTAGAAAGCAAAGAAAGCCAAGTTAATAGTGGAGAAGATGGGTTGCAGGTAAGTTTTTGAGAAACACTGTTATGACTATTTAATTTTGTATGTGAAAAAAAGAAATCATGATATAGCTTGGTCGGGAATGATTGAGTGAGCAAAATGTCCAAACGTGTGCAAGATTCATAGATGAACTTGAAGATGGGAGTGTAAGTCCAAGAAGGGTTCAGAATCAGTATGTATAAGAGAATTGGGAGACTTGAGGGAGATAGAGGAATGAAGCAGCTACTTGATACTTGTGCATATGTACTTGCTGATATCCAAAGCTTCAGTTTGTGGTATAGTTTTGTTGACCTATTGATTTGAGCGATCAAGACTCTTCCCCTCCGCCTTCTGAACGGTCATGTTTTGAGGGTAAACGTATGGCCGGAAGTACGAATGTGAACCAAACTTTTTATCTCGAGTATGTTATCATTTACATAAGCCAACTTTGTTCCCTCTGCCTTTCGAGGAAGATGAAAACTAATTTGTTGAGGATAAATAGAACTGATACAACTAATAGAAGTTGTGTTCTCATGCTGTTTCCCCTGCATTGATGTAATAAGTGTAAATGGAGTGGCTACACTTTTGTTTTCTTGCAAGAGAGGGTTATTTGAGCTACTGTTGTACCCTTCCTCGTGATGACTTGGAGAAGTTTAAGCTGGAGAAATTGACAAGGCGACCGGGAGGATTGTGCAGACGGGAATATGATATTTGGGGTAGGTTGAAAGGGAGCATGATCTCGAACCTAAACCCACATTTGTGAATTTAGGAGTTTATTTGAATGAACTGAGTTCTGCAGGAGTAGGCCAATTAATGAGGAAGTCACAAGTTGGAGAACAAACACTATTCTTATTCTCCTTTCCTCTACTCTGTAGAACTCTTTTTATTGGTTCATGGGATCTTTGTTTCAGCTACTAAATTGTAATGTATCTTTTCTGTGTGCCTGGCTATTTGTTTTTACAAAGTATTTGGAATTTGGTCCAGTGGGTCAAAGCAAGTGTTTATGCTGCTCTTGAGCTTCCTCTCGCTCTTCTTCTCACTCCATCAACATATCCTTCTATTTATTTCTCCCTTCTGCACTTCGCTCACTTCCCCTTTAATTAATCTATGCTAACTGTCTCAACTACCCCTTCTATTGCCTTCTTCATTCTAACCACCCTCCCGGGTAAAGAAAAATTATCTTAAATTTTTTATTGGATTAATCAATGCCGTACATTCATGGACTCTAGCTCGGATCTCGCCTGCAAGTGGAAACAACTTCAGTTTTCCCTGATGGGTATCACCTCTCTTTTCTCAGTCTTTTGGTACATCCTTGCTACACCTTCCCCAGTGCCTTTATATCGTTTTTATAGAACGGAAACTAAAACTGTTCGGAGTACTCTCCATCTGTGATCCAACCAAGGTTTTGTACAAGTTTAACACTGCTTTTCAATTCTGTCTCTCTAGAAATGAAGCCTAGTGCTTTGTTTAGTTTTGAAATGACCTTATTAACCTGCATCACTACTCTGTGACTGTTTCTGGCCAGTGTAATATTTAAAGTCCAGGAACTTAAATGGCAATGAAAACAACCATATTTAACTTGTAATGGTACCTGCCAATTTAAAGTAATTCTTGTAGATAACAAAACACAACATTGTTGTTTGATATGTCGCAAGAGAATGGAGTTCCACTGAGGGATGTTGCATACTGGGTATTTAATAAATTGCTATTCTGATAATTCCTGCATGGTTTTTGGAAAATTTCTGCTTCTTGAGGTACCTTTTTGTTTGCGCCAACATTTAAGTGGTTATTAGTCATTGCTCACATGTTTCCAAATACAGGGTTTTATTTGGGGTTGGAGTTACTTATGATTGTTTCTCTCTCTCTCTCTCTCTCTCTCTCTCCTTCCCCCCCCCCCCCCCCCCCCCCCCCCCCCCGGGTCAAGTACAGAAGTTTAATGCAAATCTGAATGTGGAAATGTTGACTAATAAATAAGCTTTTAAGGCGGTGATGTGCAGTTTTAAAGCTTTTAAAACATTTATTAAATTACTATGCACGGAGTGGAAATACAATTACTGAGCAGAGGCATGTATGCAAGCTTGTTGGAAACTGTATTGTGTGAAAATGCCACCTTCAGGTCAGATTTAGTTTCAGGTGCTTCTATCAACCATGTCCTTTCAGGCAGTTAGCTCGCTAAGCTGCTAAATATACAGGGATTTATGAATAAAACATGTAGTTCTGCTAGACTTTACTTACATCAGGGTCCAGGTACTTTGATTGTGACACTGAATTTATCCGGACTTGGGCACCCAAACAAAATGTACTTGTTGGCAGCCTGTCAGGCTGTCTTCTACCAACCAATGCTCATCTTACTTTTCTCTTTCCTTCCTGTGAGATCACTTTTAATAGTCCGAATGCCCCTTTTGTGGTACGTGCTATAGTTAGTTATATGTCGTCGTATGACATTCTAAAAATGGTTTAATTTGCATGCAATTATTTAAAAAAAAAACATGTATGGAGCAAAAGTGAAGAATAATTGCAGTTTAAATGTAGAAACAAAATTCAGATTCAGGAAAAAACATATAGCAACAATTTTAATTGGTTTGGCATTTGCATTTGATACAGTCTTTCTGTTCTAAGATATAATTGATTGCTGTGATGCTGGTATATATTAGGTGCCCAAATGATTCAATTTATAATGCATCAGCTTGCAGAAACTGGTATGGTGGACTGAATATCAGTGGCAGTACATGAAAGGTTTATGATGGTGTGGTATCAGCTCTTTTCCCTAGATAAGCTAATGTAATGGTAATGAAATATGATTACCACTTGTGTAACTAAGTAGGAGTGTTATTATCCCTGTCAAAGTCAGCCTTTCATGACTCGAGTCAACTGCAATATTGCTGCGTTTTAGATGACTGGTTGAGTTACTGGAGATAAGTAATTCCTCAAAAGCATTAGTATGCAACTGCTACTGAACAGCTGGATCCTTATTAATAAATTACCGTTAGCATGAACTTGCTGTACAATATGAAGTCCCCTCCCTCACTTAAAAAAAAAGTGTACATAAAATTTTAGTCAAACCCTGTCTTAATCAAGTCAGCCATTGTATGAAAATAATTCACTTCAAGGTCATTGTCGTTGATTATTAAAAAAGGAATCTTATTAAAGGAGTCTTAAGAAATCTGAAATCTTCTGTACTACAATACTGTCAGAACTTTGGATTTTTCTGTTCTGTTGCTATAGCATCAGAAAGACATTAGACTGGGTACACCAGTTCCCAATGATGTATCTGGAAAGTGGATTAACCAAAATAAAGGTAATTGTAGTGATATTTGACTTTCTCGGTGTATTTGTTGACCATGTTCTAAATGTCAGCTTGACTCCGTAATAGCATCTGAGTAGAAAGGCATGAGTTCAAGCTCTACTGCAGGACCACTTATTTATATGCAAATAGGATAGTAACTTCCGACTCGCGCACAAGCACAATTAAACCTGTCCAGAAGTTGCACCACGCCTCCCTAAACTGCGTCAAAACAGCATCTTGCCACCTGACTCTCTATTCAAATATTTTGAATGGTGTGAAGTTCCTAAATTTTTGTTAAGTAATTCTAGCCTAAGTAAGTTTTAACTGATATGGTAAGTCTTAGTTACGGTCACCCTCCCCTGGCAGTGACAATTAATGTCAAACAGGGAGGCTCATTCGTAATTTTGTTTCCCCCTCTTTATTTTGTTTTCTGTACCTGATTTTGACATTCTTTAAAATTATGGAAAGGGATACAGGAGTGTTTTCTCTCATGGGCAAAACATAATTAGAGGTCATCAATATAAGATAATCACGAAGAAATACAATAAGAGAATTCAGAAGAAACTTCTTCAGCCAAAGAATAGGCAAGAATATGAAACTCATTCCCTCAGGGAGGGGTTGAAAATAATGGGACAGATGCATTTAGGAGGAGGCTAGGCAAGCACTTGAGGGAGAAGACAATATAGTGACTATAGTAGATTAGATTAGATGAGATGAGATGGGAGAGGTTTGAGTGGAACCTCTACACTGGCATGGGCTGGTTGGGCCATATGACCTGTTCTATGCTGTATATCGTATGCAATCCCTATGGCTTCGCTATTCCAACCATTCACTGCCTGGCTTGGATTCTGTGCTGCTCAGAAACGAATATTCAATCTTGTTGCATGCCCTCTTCACACAGGCCTCCAGAGTCCTGTTAGAGGGTGCTGATCCTTTTGGGTGTGCAGTGCAAGCTTAACGAATGTTTGTCACTGATCACAAAATGCAGCTCGTCAAACCATTTTGTCAATTCAGGTAGACTTTAAAAAAAAAGGCATGGGGTCACATGATGTGAGAGCGGGAGCAGCTGCATTTGCATGAGCTCTCGCTCTGCTCATCTTTTAATCCTTTATTTGATCTGAGTGCACATTTCATAATTCTCCTTTTTTTGAGATATACGTCTTGCACTATGTCCCTGATTGGAGTTTTGCAGTGAGGAGCCGAGTTTAATCGTAGAGGATCCTTGATGGACCTTAGACTGTGGGAGTAGGTCTGGTTGGGGCCCAGCTTGCCGTGGCATTGCTGTTGGTGCACAGGGCCTTTGCCCCACCAGTGCCGTAGACATCCGAACAATGGCCGCCATTGAGAATGTTGTTCTGGATGAGGATCGCAGTTCTGTGATGCTGGTCTTTGGCACTCACTACCTTTGAGGAATTGTGAGGTACCCTTGGGAGAACGGTGGAGGCTCAGGAGAGAATCCATGTGTTCGATAGAGCACTTTCCCTGGTAAGGACTTGCCTTTGTTTTGTTGAGATAGTGATGTATATGTGTTGTCCGTTCTGATGGTTTTAGGAAGTAGGGGCCAGACATGGAGTGTCGGTGAGCAGTGAAGCAGTTGAGGTTTTTGAACAGTAAAGGAATTAAGGGTTGTGGTGAGCAGGCGGGTAAGTGGAGCTGAATCCCCAAGAAGACCAGCGTTGATCTTATTGAATGGCAGAACAGGCTTGAGGGGCCAGATGGCCTATTCCTGCTCTTGCTCCTATTTCTTCTGTTCTTGTGCGTCTGGTTCCTGATTGTGTGAAAATTGGCTGCCATTTGTTGCTAATCTTGATCTGGCGGATGGGCGTATCCAGCTCGACGGAGCACAGTGTACCTGGTCTTCGAGGCCTGGGGTCAGTGGACCCTCGACCACTTGCCTTATATTATCCTGCTCTTGTCATGAGTAGGACGTAGTGGGTCAGGAGTCTCCCCCCCCCTACAATTCTTCAATAATTCTGGATGTTCAGATCATGTACCCTGGGAAGAACTTGGATTCCTTCTGACTTTTCCTTAAGGTTGAAGTGGTTTTCTTTTGGGTCTTTTTTTTTTCTTTAGAGCTATTAGAATAGGCGGAATTTAATGGGTTTAGTCAATCCTTGACTGATTTGTTGAAGAGTGAGACTGTTTGGATGCCTCTAGATTGTTGAAGCCCTTCTGTCATTTGGGTAGGTTTTATGGGGGCAATAAGTGCCCTCTTCCAAATAAAAGTGATCTTGTATGGATTCCTCAGTGTCGTCTTTGTTGTGGTTGGGTTTTCCTTGTGCAAACGGTGTTTGTCACTCTGCTGAAACAGCACTGTTGTTTCCCTTGATATCCTCCTTGTGATGACATGCAGTGTGAGGCGGTGGCTAATATTCCTGGGTCAGCTTGGGCATTCTTCCCTTGGGGAAGTGAGCAGTGTGCTGTCTGGTGGTCTATGGGAAGTTTGCTTATTGCACGGGGGGTGGGGGAAGGGAAGAGAGATTTCCTCCCCCTTACCGTGAATCATTTTTGTGGTTTTGTTGTGGTGTTTGTTATAACTTAAAACCTTGTTAAATATACTTTTTGAAAAAAATAGGCACTGTTCAAAGAGAATTCTGATATCCTACCCACAAGTAGAATAATTTCTCATTCACATCATTGCTGTTTGTGCAAACCTTGGCTGCAAGTAAATATGACTGAGAATATGTCAAAAGTAATGAAGTGTCCACGAAGCATCTTGGATTTTGAGGATGTGAAAGACACTCTATAAATGCAAATTTATTTTAGCACTCCTTTCACATAGGCAGAAAAAGTATTTTCTGTTTCTAAATTGCAGTTTCATCACTAAATACCATTCCTTGGTGAAAACCATGTCCACATTTGACCAGTTATACCCTCCTCATTCGGAAGTGCGTTGCCGTGGAGGTGCTGGTTAGTAATTGCACAGGAGCTGATGAAAGCCTTTCGGGTCGGTTGAGCAGCTTTAAGCATCACCCCTGACATCTATCAAATGAAGTTTGCAAAGGGCAACAAATCCTGCCTTTTGGACTCGATTGACGGCGCACCTTCTCCCGCATGGTTTTAGTTTTTTTTCTGAATCCGATTGGTTTGCTCTCTCATACTCTGCTGACAGCTGTGCAGTAACCTCTCTTTCAAACCTTCCAGCACCTGTAGACATTGCATACAATTGCCACATCTCCTGGTAACTCAGTATTCCAAACAGCATGAACTCCAGGACAAATGCATTTGTGGAATGCTAAGACCTATAAACATGGGGCAGCAGAGTAGCATGGTGGTTAGCATAAATGCTTCACAGCTCCAGGGTCCCAGGTTCGATTCCCGGCTGGGTCACTGTCTGTGTGGAGTCTGCACGTCCTCCCCCTGTGTGCGTGGGTTTCCTCCGGGTGCTCCGGTTTCCTCCCACAGTCCAAAGATGTGCGGGTTAGGTGGATTGGCCATGCTAAATTGCCCGTAGAGTCCTAATAAAAGTAAGGTTAAGGAGGGGGTTACGGGTATAGGGTGGATACGTGGGTTTGAGTAGGGTGATCATGGCTCGGCACAACATTGAGGGCCGAAGGGCCTGTTCTGTGCTGTACTGTTCTATGTTCTATGTATTGTGCCTTTAAAAAACGAATGTGGATAAGCTTGCGTATATTTCAGCAGAACAAAAACCTCTGAATTTTGAAATAGTGAATTGGTCACTCGTGCCTTGGTAAACATTAGTTCATCTGAAACCACTCCTGTCAGTTATCTGACAACTGTGCAACTTCTTCCTGTTTCTTCTTAATTTCAGTATGATATTTTAAAATCAGTTGGTGATCATCTTCTGCTTAATGTAGACTACGCTTTTTTTTCATGATTTGATACACTGTGCACAAAGTCAAAAACAGTTTACATTATTAAAACACAGAGGCCTCCTGTATTTCAATATCCTTAAATTTCTGTTCTTAAATATTTTGTGTTGAAGATAACTAATATCACATCCTCAATTGGGGTTGTTCTGTGCTCTCTGGGGACAGACCTAGTGAGCCTAACACACCTGCCCCTGTGCATATAATGCCATGGAAACTGGGTCAGTCCAGAGGGTGGTAATGCACAGCTTCAAATCCTTGAAGTTCAGCTGACTTGATGATCGACCTGGCATATATCTTCAAATAGCTCTCACTACTTTCAGTATTTTATGTTAAAGGTATTATTGCACAGTATTATTGGAATAAGAATATCATGGATAGATTACTCGTTTCAGCGAGAATCCAACACCTTAGTGCCCTAGCCCTTCCCTTCAGTAGTGTTGGTTACCTGGATTTTGATGTGAGGGGAGGAGGTATACATTTTGCCATTCATCCAGCATCTAATTGGCCAGAGTTTGCCAGTGGAGATTTCTAGCTTTCAGACGTCTGATGCGAATGGTACAATCCCAGTTGATATAACTGGGTGGAAAGATCCCAGAATGGAACCATAGAATTCCTACAGCGCAGAAGGAAGCCATTCGGCCCAACAGGCCTGCTCCAACCATCTAAAGGAACATCCTACCAGACCCACTGCCCCACTCTGTTAGTTGTCATGATGGTTAGTTGTGGGTTCCGCTTCCTGTAGCCTCCTGCCATTTTCTTTACCAGTAAAGTTTATTGTTTTGTCTGCTGCTTTGTGATTTGTGGTCATTGAATATGAGGAAAGGCATAAATGTTTCAAATCTACTGTACCCATAACAATCATCCTCTCAAAATGAGAAGTGTACTTTTATTTTAGCTTCATGCAACTTCCCCAGTAGCTCTGTAAAATGTGTTCATGGGTCCACTAACGCACCAATCCCTGCTCCCAAACAAGAAGTCCTAACGCATAGTCAAATGAAAAGGAAAAACTGTAGATGTTGGACATCTTGAATTTAAAACAAAATCTGCAAATCCATGGTAGATTAAGCAGCATGAAGAGAAAATGTGGCCTGGGATGTTTTGGGTGTGCATCCTGCACCTATTGAAGGGAACGCTTTTGAACCTTCGTATCCTGTCATTTCTCCTAACAGACCGCAATGCATCGACTGTGTAATTCTCGGACTATTTGTTTTTAATGCTGAATTATAGTCTTTGCCTTTGGTGATTTCATGAAAATGACCCTTTTGCAAATCTAACTAATTTGAAGGGTAAATCAACAATGCCCTAGGGATCTGGTACAGAATTTTTGTACATTTCACTGTGCCCAAGAAATTAAATTTTCTTTGTGAAATGGAACACATTCAGACATAATAGATTAAGAAATGCATATCTCACATCATGCACTGATCAGGTGAATTGTATTAATAATAATCTTTATTGTCACAAGTAGGTTTACATTAACACTGCAATGAAGTTACTGTGAAAAGCCTCTAGTCGCCACATTCCGGCGCCTGTTCGGGTACACGGAGGGAGAATTCAGAATTTCCAATTCACCTAACAACACGTCTTTGGGACTTGTGGGAGGAAACCGGAGCACCCGGAGGAAACCTGTGCAGACTCCTCACAGACGGTGACCCAAGCTGGGAATTGATGCTGGGACCCTGGAGCTGTGAAACAACAGTGCTACCCACTATGCTACTGTGCCGCCCATTAGAAACATGTGGTCAAGCTGAGAGAGTGGTCATCGCAACACATGTTGGACGTTGGGGAATTCTGAAAATTGAAGCATTTTCTTAGAAGCCCCTTGATTCTGTCGGCAACTTTCTATAATCTGACAACCTGTGGAATATGTGCAAAAAAGTGAAATGATTTTTCCTGCAATTTGGGAATGACATTTCAGATTGAAGCATTAAGTACCACAAATGTCACCGTTGTCATGACAATCCCTGACTTGACATTCCTGTGTTGGCTGTTCGTAAAACAAAATATAGACACAGATAGAATGGTGGAATGTCTGGAGATAGTGCCAACAGTTGGTTCATCTGAGGTCAGTGATACTAATCATTCCTTTCCCCAAAATTAGCAATTTTTCTGGTTAAAGCCTTGTCAAAGATCATTAAAGGTGCTTGCGTGCAACCGTCCTGTAGCTGCAGGGTGGCAATGAGTGCCAAGTATTTTAACCATGTTACACCTAATGAAGGGAAAGGTTTTGGAGCTCTGCCATCTTAATGAGAGAAATGAATAGCACAGGAGAGATTCCTTTAAATAAAAATTTAGAGTGCCCAATTAATTTTTTTAAATTAAGGGGCAATTTAGTGTGACCAATCCACCTACCCTGCACATCTTTAGGTTGTGGGGGCGAAATCCACACAAACACTGGGAGAATGTGCAAACTCCACACGGACAGTGACCCAGAGCCGGGATCAAACCTGAGACCTTGGTGCCCTGAGGCAGCAGGGCTAACCCACTGTGCCACCATGCTGCCCTGACAGGAGAGATTCCTGTCACAAAGTCCTGCTGAGTATGCCGCTATGGAGCAACATGCATGTTGGCCAGAAAAGGTAGAAGGCCAGCTGTTGTAGGTGGAGAAATATGTCATTGGTCTTTTCTTCCACTGAGTTCTCTGCAATTGGGTACTGATATTTTCTTTTGGACAAGTTACAATTACAGAAATATTAATTCCACCCTGACTTGGTTTTTTGCTGCATGATGTATTATTGCTGGCTGCAACTGACACGGGTTATTTTTTGCACAATAAAGGAGTAGGAAGCTCCTAGGCATATTAAACATCACATCTGGTTCTGTTGTGCAAGGCTGTCGGTGTATGTGTTCCCCTGTCACAGTTGCTACTTGTGTGTTATGAACTTCTTGCTGCAGCCAGAGCCACTGTTAGGTCTTTAATTTAGGGACAGTGTACACTGTCTTTTTGTGCACAGAGGCACAACGGCACACATGCCCCTGATGTGTGTCAATTGTCTTGTTCCCGTGTTGCATCATGCATACCTGTGGTACAGAATGTCACCTCACGGTTTGTGTGGTGTGTTGGAATTCTTCCCCTATGTCTACATCTACTATCCCATACGGTTTAAGCTAACCTAATCTGCGACATCTCTGGTAGCTGCCACATAGTCAATGGCAAAACTACAGTTTGGAGAAGTAGCGCTCCCTTAGATCACATGTGAGAGATGGTTGTTCGACTTCACTGCACGACCCACCTATTTTGCAATGTCATGTCCGAGGAGACAAGTGACTGCTCAATATGGGTTTGCAACTTACCATCCTTCATGTAAAAGCAAATCATTGAGGGTTGTATTCTCAGTTTTTTTTTAAATAAAAGGGAAATTGTTTACTTTACCACTTGATCACTGGAGATCTGTTTTTCTCTAAGTTGTATTTACTTCAAATGGTGTTGGTGATAATTGATACATTTGTGTACTGTTCCTTCGATGTGACTGACTGGATTCCTCTTGACTGTTGAGGATCAATGGTGCAGTTTGAAGACCAAAGCATGCTTATCCACTCGGCTACTTGACACTGCATCCACCATTCTTATTTGTGCTTTTTCTCATATTTATGGTCATGCCTGCTGTATGTATAAACCGGGGCCAGTTTAACTTAGTTGTCTGGACAGCTGGTTTGTGATGCAGAGCAAGGCCAAAATTCCCGAACTGGCTGAGGTTATTCGAGAAGGCCCCGCCTTCTCAATCTTGTCCCTCGCCTGAGGTGTGGTGACCCTCTGGGTAAATCACCACCAGTCAGCTCTTCTTCGTCTGGGACTATGGCGACTTTGCTAGAATGTATATTTAATAAACCATGTGACCTAGCCTTGATCTGACCTTCAAACTTCACGCTTTTGACACTTACCTTTAATAAATCAGCCACAACTACCTCACAAGAAGTCAATTATTTATTATGCAGTCTGTTGTATGTTGTGCAATTATGCATTTGCTGTTCCTTTAGACACAGTTCTTCCATACCTCCTATAGGTCCTCTTGAGTGGTAGAGATGGTGTTGGTTTTATCTGGTATATATTCCCATGCCTTCTCCACCAAAAAATGTGTTCTGTTCTCCATTAATGTGTTTAAAAGCACGCAAGGCTTCATCAGCCTTTTCTCTGATGTTCAAACATTTTCTCCACAATTGCCCAAGAGGAATGTTAGGCCCCCAGCCATCCAAAAAGGTCGTTTGAGTAGTAATGAAATTCTGTTTTTGCATATATGTTGGCATGGCAGTTCGGGAAAAACAGCTTCTAAGCTTGTTTCATATACACAAAAGGATACAACATGTATCCAGTCATGTGGGATAATAAGGGGGTTTCGCAAAATGCATTTTGGAAATGGACATAAGGAAACTGAGGTTAGGAAGATTCTGCTGAAAGAACTGGTAATTCTAATATAGCCAACATAAAATCAGTAACGAATGGATGTTATTACATTGCCATTGGTAAATAGTATGAATACCGTTTGTAATGAAAGACTGAGTGTTAAAATAGCAGCAAGAGATGCAATTTAAAATACACCCAGTTAGAGTAGCAGAAAACGGGTGGCACAGTGGTTAGCACTGCTGCCTCAGCATCAGGAACCAGGGTTCAGTTCCAGCCTTGGGTGACTCTGTGTGTAGTGTGGATGTTCTCCTTGTGTATGTGTGGGCTTCCTCCGGGTTTTCTGGATTCTTCCCACAGTCCAGGTTAGGTGCATTTGCCATTATCAATGTGCGGGGTTATGGGGGTAGGGTGGGGGAGGGGCCTAGGTTGTGTGCTCTTTCGGAGGGTAGGTGCAGACTCGATGGGCCAAATTTCCTCCTGCACTGTAGGGATTTTGTGGAAACCATAAAATGGTTGGTTCTAAGACAGCGGATTGTTGAGGATTGAATGGAGTAAAATTTAGTTATCTAATTACTCAAGTCTGAGAAATTGATGTGATAAAACACAATTCTCTCTGCTAACAGGTGATCAGAAATATCTAAGTTAATCTGTTTGTTTTTCAAGGTGCATGTTTCATCCGTACTGATCAACTGGATGGTGAGACAGACTGGAAGCTCAGGGTAGCTGTTTGCTGTACGCAGAGATTGCCAGCTTTGGGTGTAAGTACAGTACTTGCATTATTTGTTTCCCATCAGTAAGGCCTGCTTTTGCAGCAGTTTCTTTTAACATTGTACTTAGTAGCACAATTAGTATGTTGAAAAACAAGCTATCTGCTGTTCTATTACACTGTTCTCGACTGTGGGTTACACTGGCTGGATTAAGGTCTGTGACTGTGCTGTACAACTTTGTACCAAACTTTCCTGAAACACAATTTTGCAAGAAAACCTGAACCACAGCTACAGAGTGCATGGTGCCAGCAATGTCATTGCATTCTGGTAGAACGGATTAGTGAAGAGGAATCTTGGTGTTAAATTCTGTATGGTAGACTTTGCCAGAATTTAGGCTGACCTTTCAGTCCAGTGTTCAGGGACTGCTCCAATCTTGAAGGCTTTAGAGTTTGATGAGCTTTGCCACCTCTTTTGCAGGCTACTGCACATTCAGCCAAAACAATACAACGGTGTAATTAATTACCAGTAGCTCACCTGACGAGCAATTAGTTTGTATATAGGCAGCAAGATTATCATGGCACAGCAGTACCAAACACAACCCTCATCCTGATTTAATCGAGGTTCCAATCTGATGGCTAGGTTGAGTTAATGGAAGTGTTTATAACTTTATGCAATAACAATAATGTGGTGGGAGGAGCTCCTTTCTTGTATTTAACATGCTTCCCAGATACAGTAAGGGTAGAATTCCACTCTGAGATTGAAGAGGTATCGTAAGATCCTGAGGATAATGGAAGCGATGATATTAGAATCAAACGTTTTATTGGAGTGTAGACATTGGTGGATCTGGCAGGGACAGTTGGTGATCAAAGATGCATTACTTGAAGTAAGCAGACCAGCTGATGTGTAGCCTGAATACAAACATAAAAATGGTATTCACATTGTGGAGCCTATCTTTTGCAAAACACATATGGTTAACTGATTAAAATCATGCATTAAAAGCATTTTATGGTCCAGCTGTTTGAAATTCCAGTTAATATGTGCTTTACAATCTGCACTGATAAGGAGCAATTTGTCCTTCATTATGTTAACCAAAACTGCATAATAATGCAAACAAATCCGAAAGGGTAAATTCTTGCCTTATTTGCTAATCCAGAAGTCGAGTAATTGTTTATATTTTAAACATTTAATTTTCGTTGATATAGTGCAAAGAACACATAGATGTGCAAATACCAGTTTCTGTTAACATCCTCTTTATAATTGCATGGAAGAAATCAAAATTAATATCATAAACAACCAGCAGGATACACACTTTATTCCATGCTTGAGGCATCTGAATTATGCGGTATTGAGTTTCTGCTTATAAGCAGCTTTAAGTTGTATAAGGCATTGTAGCCACAGTGTGCCAGCTATCTTGTTTTAAAACTAGATTGCAACATTAACTAAATGTTTTTGGTGTAAGATGGAAGTACATGATGCATTAGTTGCAAAGATAGATTCGGAAGGGGAACCAAACCAATCAAAAATGTCCAGTTAGTGTTAAATCAAAGATGCCTAATTGAATCTACTTGTTGTTTTGTACTGACCCATCTCATTTGCACATTCTCAAAGAATTTGTTGCCTTGTTAATGCATAATTGACATTTCTCCATTTGTGATTTTTCATTTAAAAAAAAATAAAATAAAATATGGTGCGTTACTTTAAAATCAACTATTCAATTCTGCGACCCTTCTGAGGTACACTTGGTTTTCTTCTCATGGTCGAGTCTGTCAGAACAGCCAGTAACGATTCAGTGAAAATGATACTTGAATGGGATTTTGCTGTAGTGCTTTTTCTCTCAAATTGCTATTTGCAGACTGTGTGATTACCTGTTGAGGTAATGCTAAAACTGCTTATTCTCGACGTGCACAAAGCTGGGTAAAGTGAACCTTGTTTTATTGCAACTAGCACTTAATATGGGAATTTAGTTCAAACCATGCAGTTTGGGATGTACCTGTGATTTAAAGAGAAACAATAGATGGACAAGTGCTGAAAACTTGAGCAGTCTTGAGTGTTGTCAGTTTTAACGAGATGCTTTGAGGTGGAATTGCTCCTTAGAGGCATTTAGCTCCAAAGTGCATTTAATTATGTAAATTTAGAATCAGTTATGCCACAATAGTCTTTTCGGCCCATCGAGTCCATGCTAGCTGTCTGTAAAACAGTGCAGTCGGACTTATTCCTCCCATCCATCCTCGGTTTATTTCCCTCAAGTGCCTCTCCAGTCTCCTTTTGAAATCATTGATGGTCTCTGCTTTCACCGCCCTCGTGGCCAATTTTTTGTTATGTACTTGAGCTATTAATATGTTAAGATACTGAGATTTTCACCTTCTGTGCAATTTTGAATAAGTTTGTGTTACGAAACCTCGTGGGCATCTTCTGATCAAATTCCCATTCTTGAAATGTTTAAACTGATGTGTGGACCTATATGAAATTGAATTTTTCCTATATTTGTGCCTTTACTTTCAGATTGTTTTGGAAATTGTATCAGTCTTGCCCCTTTCCCTTAAATTTCTACTGTTAAAATTTAGTGATTTTTCCCAGTCAAACCATTCATTATTAACACTGAATCCATGTAAAAAGGGTTTTTAAATATGTAGAGAAACTGCAACAATAATAACTTGCATTTATATAGCACCATTAATGTAGAGAAAATCCTAAGACACTTTAGAAGCAGATCAGACAAAAATAAACTGTGCTCTTCAGGAGGGGTTGTTAAGGGGTTTGACTGAAGCTTTTTGTCACTGCTTTAAAAGGAGGTAAAACCATGATAAATTGTCACCAAATCCAAGCTTCACTGGAATACATATTACCATCCTCTCCGACCTGCATTCAACACACAAACCTGAAAAACTTAAAAGTAGGTGCTTATCGACTGATTTTAAATAGTCTTTCCAACTGTATTGAGTCCCTTAATCTGTCTCTTTTGGCTTTGTAAACATCTAATCTATAAAGTTCTTCCGTTATATACAAGATTAAGTTAGACACGCTACCCCGATCGTGCAACGAATATAACGGTGAGGATGGTAGCACTCGTCGTTACTATGGAGTAAATCAGACCGCGACTTCTGGAAGAAGCATACACACAATTAAGTGTGGAAATCCAGGGGTTGCAGTCTGAATTACCCTCCTTCTCTGCAGGCTGCACTATAAAAGAAACTGGCCAATAGACGTGACATTGAAATCATTGCAAGAGCCATGAAATTGTGGTATTTTTCTGTCATGTTTAATGGGTAAAATGTAGGACCGGTGAACTCGGGAGTAAATGTATTTTCAATGGCACAGTTAGTCATAATTGATGCCAAAAATTAATGTTGGTGCTCTGAAAAATTAATTTTACAGACCGAGCTTCATTTAGAATTTAGTTTTGCAGATTCAAAATATTTTTATATTTTGACTTTGTCTCAACCCTATCTATTTATCTCATCTGCCTTTCCCAATCTTTACTTTGCCTTCTGTACATGAGTCAAACCTAATTTATACTTCCTGGTTTAGAAACTGCACGTCTCATTGAGGAATCTTCAATCTGATTGAAGAGCCTTGTTGCTTGGCCTGTTTATGGATGCCAGAGATCTGCTGTCGAGGGTGCAGCACTGAATCAGATGCCAGATGACAGCAAGTCTGTGCTAAAGCCGACAAAAAACTCTTGTGGGCAGCTGTCAACTTAATGTATGGCAAGCACCGTTCCTTTACCTCTGAGTGCAAAATCCAGACCATTGAAGCCTGTTATTTCAGAAATTCTACCTTCATGCTCTTTGGTATTATTACCGTTGGCCAATTTGCAGGAATGGAGATTCATAAATAAATTGTATTGAGCAACGTAAAACCTGAATTTATAATTGAAATCCTTCAAAAGAAAATCATCTGCAGCTGCTTTATATTACTAAAGTCCATATTTTAGTGCCGCTTCATCTGAAATGTTTAGTTTCACATTTAACATCTTGTTTCATTTTAAAACTTTTTGTGAGCAGTATTGTTCTGTTTTCTCTATTCCCTCCTCCTTTCGCAACGTATATCACTCTTTTTACTCACCTGGTTTGACATTCCAATGCAACCTACAGATAGCTATTTACCTTATCAGAAGGTGCTAAGCACCACCCCACTTATCTCATTCATGATTCCTCCCACCCTTCATGCTGGTAAGCATGCGGTTTCTGGTCAGCGCTTCCCCACTTGTCACTCCTCCGATCAGGAACTAAGGTTACTCCCAGTTAGTACAAAACCATTGTCGATCTCTGCTCAAAATAAATGTCTTGATCTCATCTGAGAGCTCTATCATTCAACATGATGCCTGATATAATTACAGATGCCATGCTTTGACCTCTTTTTATGAGTTTGTTAACCTTAAATACAGATTTGTAGAGCTCCACTTTGTGCTTTTTACTATTAGTGGTGCACATTAATATGGCAGACTTGCAGATGTTTGTAATTGATGCTGTTATGAACGCTGTTCAGATGATGGGAAGGGAGAAAAACTACAACTTTGAAGAATTCTTATTTCCAATAAAGTGTCAACAATGCCAGACACATTTTATTGTATGCTACACCAAACATTTTTCTGTGAAAAAGGTATGGTTATACCGTCCCAATTTATGTTGGTAACACTATATGTTTTGCAAATCTTTTGTGTTGAACATGTCACTTGCAGATCATGGTTTGAAACTTTGTGCATATTTTTTAATGTTTACCTGCTACAGATTTAATGTTACACTTGGTGCAGCACCCAATGTATTTGCCTGGCATCATTGGCACTTCAGTGCAAATCAGAATTCTTCAAGGTTGTAACTTTTGTCTCTTCCTGCAGCATTCATAACAATATTAATTGCAAACATTTGTATATTAATGTGCACCACCAACCGTTTCACACTAAATTAGTAACACACCAATTGATTAATAAGGCATATGACTTGTTTGGTTGTTATGAGGATGGCATATTGCGTGTGAATATATTGACGCCTATTATGACGTTGTACCAAACAGATTCCAGACATACTGAGCTCCAATATTGTGAAGTTATCTTAAAATAAATAAATTTTAACACACTCTCACTACCTGAAGAATCCACTGTGTATTTATTGCAATGCTTTCCATGTGCCCGTAAATATTTTTTAAAACTTTGATGCACTTCATGCTGCTCCTATATATGCACAGCTAGCTACCTTATCAGCTAGTTGTTACTAGTGGGATGTTCTCCCACAATTTTGGGATTCTGGGCGATTGCATGCTAACTCGAGCTCTGAAGTAAGGATGCTTTATTTTTGTTTAGATTTTGACTTTTTTTTTTGCAATGCATATTCAGTGTTTTGGAAAAAGCCTGAGATCTGTCGATTGGCTTTTGTCTTAGAAATGCACTGCAATTTTTCCTATAATGGAAATGCTATTCTTTTAAATAGGGTACCAATGATTTCATCCACCCCTACACCCTATTTTAATGTGAAGAAGCACCATCATTTAGGATAGAATCTGTTTATTTTATTCCATTGGATTATGTTATAGAGCTGTCATTAATAACAATAAACGTGAAATCTTTCTAACACATAATTATCAAATGAGGGCTTCGAACTATACAGACCTGGCATTTTGAAATTTCCGCCAGCTGCTCTTTTTATATATTTGTACAATAACTTTTAAAGTTTGAAATTCCAAATAATTAACTGGCTGTTCAATGGGAAGTACAACACCGAAATTAATTGCTTGAATCTTTCACTGGTGTTCCAAGTATTGTATTTAAAACAAAAACTTAAGTGACGGGATTCACATGTTCCCACATCAGGCTTGAAAATAATACCAATAAAAAAAATGGAATCCTGTTGTGTTTGTAAGAATTATTATGTGCATTTCAGTAAGTGTTATTTTAAAATAGATTTCTGCACTGCAGTTTTGGATGGTATATTAAGGGACCTACGGTGTGATAATGCGATCACTATTTTGCAAATAGGAGTAGCCATTATGTCACTACAAAACGTTAAATAAAATAGCAGAGTGAATACTATTTAAGGACAAATATCTAGTAACGAATATCTGGAGCTCTGAAGAAAAGTCATGTGGACTCTTAGTCCTGATTCTCTCCACACAGATGCTGCCAGCCATGGAGTTTTTCAGCATTTTCTGCTAATATTTATATTATATAAGCTTTTAAACCCTTACTGCTTTGCCATTTACATTTTAAGGAACGAGGTGTAACCATGGTGAATGCTTATAATAATTTCTACAGTTTAAGTATTTCATTTTTCAATTAAGATTATTGCTACTTATGAAATATTTAATATTTTTCCCTTTATGGTTTTTTTCTACACAAATAGTGTGGAAGCAAGATTTGAATCTCAATGCAAGCAAATTAGTAACATGCCCATTTATGTGTGACCTGATATTACAATCTGAATGCGCTTAATATATGCAGCTGTTGATATATAGAATTTTGCTAATGTTTCATTCTATATTTTAGGAAAATTTCTTGAATCAGAAATGAGTTAGCAACTTTTGAGAATTGTTATACGTAGTCATTGACCGAGTGCTGTAAGTTGACAGAAATAAGGAGACCTAAAACATCTGAAGTCATGTTGGTTTATTATAGTTAATTGATTTGCCTTGTACTTTATTCAGTTTAATCAAGTTATTTAACTGGTGGTTTTGCTAAAAAATGGTTTTATATTTTCAGCTCCTAAAGTAAACATGCATTCTTAACTGGTTTCCAAGATTTTACGGTCCAAGAATAAATAATTTCATCAGTTGCAAATATTTGTAAACGCAACAAAAAATTGTGAAAACCCGTAATTAATTTGTGCGTTGGAAAATATGTCCTGGGAGAGAGTGCAAGATGATGGAAAAAAATTGTTGTCATTATTAACAGTTTCTGTATAAATTTAGCAATTCAAGATTTTGTAGAAGTATTTTGTCTGGCATACCAGCTAAATAAAATACTACAATTAAATTTGTAACTTACAAACTAAACGTCTTCATGCATCAGTTTTTGTTTTTGGGTGACATCAGCAAACAATGTTAATTATAAGATGAAGTTATGAAGCCATTGTGTATATATATATATATATATATATATATATATATTATATATGAAATGTAGCATCATTGAATACTGAGTTTCTAAATGGAGAGTAAAAAGTTAATAGGCTTGCATTCAGTTACGGCGATTGAATTGGAGCCACTTAAGAAATGGAAATGTGAGCATTTAGTCATTTTTGGCTGTAAGATAATATCATTAGCAAAGGAGAAGATATCTACTTTTATGAACTATTGAGAAATATGATCTAAATTGCAGAAATTAAAATGTAAACTGAGCCCACTTTAAAGTTGGCGCTGATTACAATTTGCAAAGTGATGTTGTTAGCTTGAGACAAGTAAAATTTGCCTAATGTAACTAGTATCTGTTTATTGCATGCAGAATTATAGTTTTAGGTGGAATTGAGCTGCATTTGAAGGATAAAGATGTTGTCTCAAACCCTCAGACTGAGCTTAGTGCTTCATAGTAATTACTTAAACCCTAAGCCTCATTTTATTGTACTTGGATACATTTTTCAATTCAACACTTCATTCAAAATTTGCATTGCTAATGAATAATAAAGTTTGCAGAGCCGGGTGACCAACGTACTGAATCAGTAAAAGCATGTCAACTCATAATTCTGTACTGAACATAAATGTTTTGCAGTGTCATGGATCTGCTCCGATGGCAATTTAGATTTTTTTGTAACTTGCCAATCTGGAAGTTGTCTCATTTGTATTGCAATGAATAAAATTGAAGATTACAAATATTTGAGGTGTACTGATCATGGTACCACAGTTCTCTGACTGATGAAGAATGTTATAAGGTTAATACTTTTATTTTGCAAAATTTGGCTAACTCCATGGTTAGTAAGTTAATATCACAGCGTGTTTTGAAATGTCCTGAGTGTGCGCAATTATTTAAAACAAGTTTGTTCCGAAGGAGCTAGCAATTTAAACACCTAAATCCCTAAATAATGAATTGAAGAACACAGCAGTCCCAGCTAAACCTGGGTTTCAGTTAATGGACTGCTCAGTTATGGATCTGTGGCGGAAATCATTCATTCCTACTTTATCCGTCCATATGAACAGTATTGTTCAAACAAAAAATTGCACTGTTTGAAGCTCGGAGCTGAATAGCTTAGATTATTTCCTGGAATAAATATTTTCTATCCATTTCAGCTTTGTTAGTTGCCTAATGTTTGAACAAAAAAATGACGTGCTGGAGGAGTACTTAAATAAATTAAAAACCATGTTACTGGAAAAGCTTCTGTGAAAGTTCAGTTGAAACGATTTATGTATATATAATGCCACCTACTGGGCTAATGTCAAAACAGCGTGAATGTGTGTGCCACAGGTAGTTGCAATGTTCCAAATGTTACAATTTTATATAATACATTGTTTAAAAGTTGACAAAAGTTGCATTCAAAGTTCGTCTTGCTTTGCCCTTTTCTGCCAATACATGTGTGGTTAATATCTAATGAGGATGGAAGATTAACTGACTTTGCATGGAGGAGTCCAGAGTTCAAATGTGCCAGTAACAAATCTTTTGAAGTTGCTTAAGTTCCGAGTGATGTATCTTAAAGGAGAGTGGTTGCATTCTTAATGCAAGTACAAATGGGAGGTATCTGTGTATCGCATGGCAATTCAATAATCGATGGAGAAACATGGTGCTTGTACCTGTCAATCATCTCTGATTTTTTACATCTGTCTGAGGAAATAGATTGTGGGTGCTTATGTTGACATCAGCTGTCAGTGCCATCATTTGCAGCCAGATCCATTTGTGACATCCTGAATAAATAAATCTGTAAACCTTTAGAGCTTTTCTTAAGGACTAGATGATAGCACCAAAGATGATAGTTCAGATTTTGTTGTCGTTCCAAGCCACTTAATGCGATCAGAGAATTAAAATTTCAACAAGTTATTGAAGATCGCTGTTATGTTGAGGACTCCGGCACCAAGGTTAGGTTTCTTGTGGTTTCACAGTCATTTCTAGGGCAGGGCATTTTCTGGCACCAAGCCTAGTCCAGGACGTTTTCTTCATCCTGTGGATTCAGCTGAATTTATTACTTGAATCTGAGGTCACTGTAATTTGCAATGATTGGGGTTGACATGATTTATAATTTTTTTTTGAAAATCTATACAGTGGTAAACAGTGGCATTTACATTTAATTATTGCCATTGAGCTGAATCGTTTTATTTGTCATGGACCTCATGTTATGATTAAGGACACAATTTAATGAAAGGTAGCCATGATTATTGGTGCTTTTTAAAAGGTTACGATAAATGGTAATTTGGATATGATTTGCAGAAACATCCTTTCACATGCTTGTTTCAGTAGAAGGATGACTTGAACTAAAATGGTCACTGACGGTGTTATAAATGAAGTGTAATGAACATTTGAATTAGGAGCAGAAGTAGAC
The DNA here is from genome assembly GCF_902713615.1 of Scyliorhinus canicula. NCBI lineage: Eukaryota > Metazoa > Chordata > Chondrichthyes > Carcharhiniformes > Scyliorhinidae > Scyliorhinus > Scyliorhinus canicula. The sequence continues at coordinate 180,683,226 of NC_052155.1, read as the reverse complement.
CATTCAGCCCCTCGAGCTTGCTCTGCTATTTAATAGGATCATTGCTGATCTGTTTGTGTTTCGAAGTCCGCATTCCAATTTATATCGTAGAATTCCTACAGTACAGATGGAGCCCATTCGGCCCATCGGGTCTACACCAACCCTCTGAAAGAGCACCCAACCTATCCCCATTCCCCTGCCCTATCACTGCAACCCCACCTAACCTGCACATCCCTGGACACTAACGGGCAATATAACATGGCCAATCCACCTAACCTGCACATCTTTGGACTGAGAGGAAACCGGAGCACCTGGAGGAAGCCTCGCAGACATGGGGAGAAAGTGCAAACGCCGGACAGTCACCCAAGACCGGAATTGAACCTGGGTCCTAGGCGCTGTGACGCAGCAGTGCTAACTACAGTGTCACCATACCCCCAATAAGCTTTGATTCCCTTGCCTAACCAGAATCCATCTACCTCTGCCTTTAAAAATATTCAATGACCCTACCTCCACTGCTTTCTGCACTGCAGAGAGTTCCAAAGTCGCAACCCCCTGCGAGAGAGAATTTCTTGCCACGGGAGGTGGTGTAGCTCTGTTATTTAAGGGTGACATCCGGGCAATAGTAAGGGATGACATCGGTGCTATGGAGGATAAGGTTGAATCCATTTGGGTGGAAATCAGAAATAGTAAAGCGAAAAAGTCACTGATAGGAGTCCTCTATAGACCACCAAATAGTAACATTATGGTGGGGTAGGCAATAAACAAAGAAATAACTGATTCATGTAGAAATGGTACAGCAGTTATCATGGGGGATTTTAATCTACATGTCGATTGGTTTAACTAGGTCGGTCAAGGCAGTCTTGAGGAGGAGTTTATAGAATATTTCCTAGAACAGTATGTAATGGAACCTACAAGGGAACAAGCGCTCCTAGATCTGGTCCTGTGTTAAGAGACAGGATTGATTAATGATCTCATCGTTAGGGATCCTCTCGGAATGAGCGATCACAATACGGTGGAATTTAAAATACAGATGGAGGATGAGAAGGTAAAATCAAACACTAGTGTTTTGTGCTTAAACAAAGGAGATTACAATGGGATGAGAAAAACTAGCTAAGGTAGACTGGGAGCAAAGACATTATAGTGAAGCAGTTGAGGAACAGTGGTGAACCTTCCAAGCAATATTTTTTCACAGTGCTCAGCAAAGGTTTATACCAACAAAAAGGAAGAACGGTAGAAAGAGGGAAAATCGACCGTGGCTATCTAAGTAATTAAGGGAGAGTATCAAATTGAAGGAAAAAGCATTCAAAGCTGGAGGGTGTACAGAGGAGATTCACTAGGTTAATCCCAGAGCTGAAGGGGTTGGATTACGAGGAGAGGTTGAGTAGACTGGGATTGTACTCGTTGGAATGTAGAAGGATGAGGGGGGGAATCTTATAGAAACATATAAAATTATGAAGGGAATAGATAGGATAGATGCGGGCAGGTTGTTTCCACTGGCGGGAGAAAGCAGAACTAGGGGGCATAGCCTCAAAATAAGGGGAAGTAGTTTTAGGACTGAGTTTAGGAGGAACTTCTTCACCCAAAGGGTTGTGAATCTATGGAATTCCTTGCCCAGTGAAGCAGTTGAGACTCCTTCATTAAATGTTTTTAAGATAGAGATAGTTTTTTTTGAAGAATAAAGGGATTAAGGGTTATGGTGTTCGGGCCGGAAAGTGGAGTTGAGTCCACAAAAGATCAGCCATGATCTCATTGAATGGCGGAGCAAGCTCGCGGGGCCAGATGGTCTACTCCTGCTCCTAGTTCTTATGTTCATCTTGTCAAGACCATTTAGGGTCTTGTATACTTCAATCAAGTCACCCCTCCATTCTTCGAAATTCCAGTAGAAATGAGTTTAGTTTGTCCAACCTTTCCTCATAAGACAACTCGCTCATTCCAGGTATCAATCTAGTAACTCGCCACTAGCCGCCGCCTCCAACCCATTTGTATCCTACTTAAATAAGGAGACCAAAATCGCGCATAGTATTCAAGATGTGATCTAACCAGTAGCTGAAGCATGGCATCTTTTTATGTTCGATTCCCCTCATAATAAAGCATAGCATTGGCTAATTTTTGTTCCTGTTAAGGTTGCATTGTACGAAACAATCTTTTCATCCGAGGATCGTTCGAATCCACCCTCCCTCTCTCCCCTGTCTCCCCATACAACAGCATAAATCAAAGTCACACCACTGTAAAACAGCAACTATTTGCAGCAGTTACTGTGCTGTGCTCTTGGCTCCATAAGTAGCTGAAATCTTAATTGAAATACATGCCTCTGCATTGTATTTGGCTTTCAGTTGGGCTTGCACACTTCATTTGCAAGTTGTTGCGATGCAACAGCATTTACTGGAACGTGGATCAGGCTTAAACTTGTCTTAACGTGCACTTCCAACCGGGATTGCTCATCTTTTTATTTCATGACTGTTATGGCCTCCCACCAATCCTTCAACTTCAGAAGGCTGCAAATAACTTGGCTGTCGGTACCCTGTCCTGTGATGTAGCTATCACTGACAGGAGCAGGAGTCTAGTTTTACTTTGCAATTCTAACTTAAAACCAATTGACTAGAAAAATTATAGGCCTTCCTCTTCCCTACCACACTGGGGAGAGATGACAACAAAATTGGTCTAAGAGAAGAGGGAGGTGGAGATGTGCACTTTCTGATAAGAATTTGGGATAATGGGGCATAGATAGCTGAAGGTGGGAGATGTTCAAGGGTTGGAGTTAGAGGAACAGAGTTTCACTTGGCAGGTGGGGGTGTTTTTGGGAGTTGCACAACTGGAAGAGATAAAGATGAGGCCATGAGATGATTTAGATGCAAGAATGCGAATTTTACATTGGAGATCTTGATGACCTCGATCCGCTAAAGGGTTCTGGTGTGGGCTAGTATACTGGCAGCAAAGTTTGGGATTAGCTGAAGCTCACAGAAAATGGATTGGCTGCTGTTGTGTTATGCTGCTTCGTCTAGCGTAAGCTGCTTCCTTGATGTATGCTTTGACAAAGGAAGCTCCAGACTATGAAATGAGTTGAACTATTAACACAGTTCTTAAATGAGTTTGTCACTCTGCTAATCTAGCTGTAGTAACTCAGTCTACCTTTACCAGCTTGTTCTAAGCCACGTGCTGGGTGTGATGCTGTTGATTAGCCCTGATGTACCCTCTAGATGTCTGTCTGTGGAAAGAGGCAGAGCATGTGTGTCCTGTTCTTTTTAAATGGGTTGTGAAGTGCCCCCTTGTAATGCCACCTCTGGGTGTCCTGATTACCCATTGGTTGTGTCCTGTTGTAATGACCCATTGGCTGTATGTCTGCATGTCGTGACATCTCTGGTGCTCCCTCTAGTGGTTACTTAGTTATAGTGTATTTACATTAACCCGTTGTGTATATATACAGAGATGCATATCACAACAGCTGCCAGACAGGAGAATGTTTTGATATTCATCTCTGAAAATAATGAAAGGTATGGATGAGGGATTCAGTGGTAGGTTGGCTAAGGAAGTAACTACGTGATGTTAGAGGTGGAAATAAGTCTCTAATCGATTATTTATGTGTGCACATGCACAATCTATGTGATCACTTTTGACATCCGTTCTGTAATCCTTAGATTAACGCAGATACATTCAATGCCAAAGCCCAGAGGAACATTGCCTGTATCTTGGAAAAAAGTACTGGTTAAGGATCTCAATAAGATTCTTTTGTGTATGTCTTAGGTCCCAGCATATGAGACGGTATTTTTCCCTTCTATTTTTGTTCCTTCCGTTATGAAAGCTCTGACTCCTGCTGGGGTGCCCCAGCCCCAGGCAACCTTGATCAAGTGATTATTCTTCACGGATAAATGTAAATGACGAGTTCTGTCAGTGTTTCACCAGTGGCTGGTATCAAACTGAACCTGATTTCAGATGTACCTACACATATGCACACTTTAGTTTTGTACATACACAAGGGGGTGTACAATATGGCCAGGATTCTCTGATCCCATCCAATGCCACGCCCCACTGCAAGTGAGAACGGATAATTTGGTGTCCCAGCCAAAACGCCATTCACTTTCAGCAGGACCGGAGAATCCCAGCCGTGAGCGAGATCAGGGGTTTTCGGCATGTGTACTGCTATACAAAATGATATCAGATTACGTCTGTGCAATTTGTATGTTGCATTCCCCGATGACTGCGTTGGTATGAGGCTCCTATGTGCTTTGTTTAAGGGAACGGGAGATAGAGCGTTGATTGTTTTGCTCACCAAATTTTAAAACTATTTGTGGAGAGATAGGTAAAAATCATGTTCAGTATCCTATCCCTTACCATCTCCAGTTGTGCTTAATTCAGCTGGCAATTAGGTACTAGAGAATCATAATTAAACTCAAATCTTTCCTAACTTGGGAGGCCAGTTGACACACCTTTATATCCGTGCTGAGATTGGGTAACAAACTGAAACCAAACCTAGTGCATCTTTGTGTATGCTGGTCCGGGCACGTCTTGACCCACGAAGTGCATTCTTGGTCTGAAACTAAATTGGCAGTCATGCTTGACAAATATTGAATGTCGGATGGCATCCTGCAGAGTAGATAGGTAACATGATGTCCAGTAGGTAGAATGAGGGGGCAGCAGATTGGCTGCCTCACACCGCCAGGGTGCAGGTTCGATTCCCATCTTGGGTGATTGTCGCTTTGCACGTTCTCCCTGTGCGCGTTGGTTTCCTCCAGGTGCTCCAGTTTCCTCCCACAGTCCAAAGATGTGCTGGTTTGTTGGATTGGCCATGCTAATTTGCACCTTAGTGTCCAAAGATATGTAGGTTAGATTCCGGGGATGGGGGCGGGTAAGTGGGCCTAGGTAAGTAAGTACCCTTTCAGAGGATTGGTGCAGACTTGATGGTCCGAATGGCCTCATTCTGCATAGTAGGAATTCTATGAATGTCAGCACAAATTATTTGGACAGGTGGACAATTTCCCTCACCTTGTATGGGGTTTATAAAGGCATTTGCATTTGGTTGAATGAATTCATTCCACTTCAAATTACTTCACCTTTTTGCAGCGAGAACAGTCTATAACTGATGCATCACAGCTTACACGATAAAGAGCAGTTGAATCCTAACTTCTAGGGTTCAGTCATACCTGATACTAGGGAGTTCTTGGCACTCTCTAAACTGATGCTTTCTGCTAATAACATTATTAGGTCCACTCTGCAACCTTACATTGGACTTGCAGTATGTCAAGTATGGTTTTGTAAAGTGCTTTCCTATAACATGAAGAAAGTTAACTATTCAAAGTAGAAGTAAAGCATAATTATATTTTAGATTAGTTTAATCTCTTCCCTGTCCTCCTAAAGAACTGGCTGGGCAACAGGAGACAGAGAGTAGTGATGGAAGGGAGTGTCTCAAAATGGAGAAGGGTGACTAGTGGTGTTCCCACAGGGATCCGTGCTCGGACCACTGACGTTTGTGATCTACATAAATGACCTGGAGGAAGGTATAGGTGGTCTGATTAGCAAGTTTGCAGATGATACTAAGATTGGTGGAGTTGCAGATAGTGAGGAGGACTGTCAGAGAATACAGCAAAATATAGGTAGATTGGAGAGTTGGGCAGAGAAATGGCAGATGGAGTTCAATCCGGGCAAATGCGAGGTGATGCATTTTGGAAGATCAAATTCAAGAGTGGACTATATGGTCAATGGAAGGGTCTTGGGGAAAATTGATGTGCAGAGAGATCTGGGAGTTCAGGTCCATTGTACCCTGAAGGTGGCAACGCAGGTTGATAGAGTGGTCAAGAAGGCATACAGCATGCTTGCCTTCATTGGATGGGGTATTGAGTACAAGAGTTGGCAGGTCATGTTACAGTTGTATAGGACTTTGGTTCGGCCACATTTGGAATACTGCGTGCAGTTCTGGTCGCCACATTACCAGAAGGATGTGGATGCCTTGGAGAGGGTGCAGAAGAGGTTCACCAGGATGTTGCCTGGTATGGAGGGTGCCAGCTATGAAGAAAGGTTGAGTAGATTAGGATTGTTTTCGTTGGAAAGACTGAGGTTGAGGGGGGACCTGATTGAGGTCTACAAAATTGAGACGTATGGACAGGGTGAATAGCAACAAGCTTTTCCCAAGAGTGGGGGTGTCAGTTACAAGGGGTCACGATTTCAAGGTGAGAGGGGGAAAGTTTAAGGGAGATGTGCGTGGAAAGTTTTTTACGCAGAGGGTGGTGGGTGCCTGGAACGCTTTACCAGCAGAGGTGGTAGAGGCGGGCACGATAGCATCATTTAAGAAGCATCTAGACAGGTATATGAATGGGCGGGAACAGAGGGAAGTAGACCTTGGAAAATAGGAGACGGGTTTAGATAAAGGATCTGGATCGGCGCAGGCTGGGAGGGCCAAAGGGCCTGTTCCTGTGCTGTAATTTTCTTTGTTCTTTGTTCTTTGTAAAACATGTGCCTATTTTGATTGAAGTAGGAGGAAGCTTGTGTTTTGCCTTTTGTACAGTACAAAGTGTCGTCATTATTTTTGGTGTCTGGTATTCTTTTTCTACTGTATTATTTAGCTGTTAGAGACTGCTGTTGTTCCCACACAAAGCTCATATAATGGCCTAGATGATCTCAATTGTAGGCGATAACAGATGGGCCAGAAGTGAAGGATGACGATATAAGACACCACTTCTGTATTAGTATCATGTGAATTATTTCTTGATCAGCTGATGAAAGCTTGCAGTGGAGGACAGAATTTGATGAATGGATGTTGTGTGAATACTCGAAAAAAAATCAAATCACCAGCAGTTAAGATGGGAATAGAGATTTTATTTTTGAAAGAAGTAACTTTCAGAAATTCAAAACTTTAAAAAAAATCTAAAAAAAATCAGGTCATCTGTATTTTTTTTTTGAGGACCACACAAAACTCCTGCCTTGCTTTTATACCTTACTTTAGAACTTGTAAGTATGTGAGCTAAGTCTCCCTTGTATTTCTACTTGGTGTTATTCTACCTATTCTTACTTATTAAATCAGTCTAATCTCTCCTTTAATTTCTACTGTGCAAAACGTCACCTGAGTCTTAATTCGAGTTCCCCTTCCACCAGATTTGGCTGATTCAAAAGTAAGATCAGGATGGTAGTTAGTTTTGAAGGAGAGTGATACTGATGAAGTAAATATCATTGGATAATTTTCTGTTGAGCATATTTAAGAGTGATCTTTCGTGCTCATGGCAGCTCGCCACCAAATTATCTTGCTACATAATATTCTGGTATACAAAAAATATATCCTTGTATATGTTTAGTGTGGTTTCTGTTTTGAACCAGACAGCCACTGTGGTCTTTAAGACTGAAAGCTTGACAGTAATGCTGGACCAAGTAAAACAACATGAAAAATTTTGAACCTGGCTGCTGTTGTGCAAATATGATTTGTAGTTAGTGAAACGACCAATCTCAAAAATTCAGAATCTCTACTACTTTAATGTCCTTGAGCAAAACCTCAAAGAATGTTTAATGTTTGCACTATTACAAAATCATAGCTGTAGATTGCTTTTAGCTAAAGCAACTTAATTGATTGGCTGTCTTAACTCATTGCTTTCAAATTAAATACAGTAGAGTACATTTGAAAAAGTTAACTATCTAGTTTATGAAATTAAGCCTTCTGATTCTTAAACATTTAGGGTATTTTGTTACTTTAACCATCCAATATGCGTGGTGCAACAGCGTGTGTAGAGTTCATGTGAGTCAGAAAGAAGCTTAAACTTTCAATTGGTCTTTTATTGATATCAAATCATTACATTACAAAAGTAATCACTTGGTTGAATTGCGTTTGGCCAAAGTGGGAAGAATAGGAACTCCTAATGTTTTAGATTACTTCAGGCAACACAGAAAAGCGCTTCTTACGATGAAACACTATTTGGGAGGGGGGGGGATGGGATGGGAGATGGGACGGATACTTTAATTTCTCCCAAATTCCTCCTCTAACAGTTGCTGTAGCTTCTAGCTGTAACTTCTATCTTTGATGAGCCTTTGAGATCTGCAATTGATATATAATGCAGATGTCCTTGTGTCCTAAACAAAAACATTAAACAATTTGGATTACAACTGTACAATAAAGCTTACAACTCTTCGAGATCTTGATCTTTAAAATAGCTTGTGGTGAAGTTATGATGATTCTAAATTTGCCTATAATATATTAAATATCTTTTAGCTGACAAAATCTTGTTTCCTATTATGTTTTCTTACTGGGAAAAGTCGATTTTAGTGTTTTAATTCCTATATCCATATTTTTAATGGTAACGGCCTATTTAAATTTGTCAGTATATTTATAGCTTCCCACTCGTGGTGATTCTGTAGAACATTTGTTCTTTTTCTCTCCCCAAGCCCTCTAATTTCCTTAGCTTATATTGGAGTCAAACTCTTGGACTCTGTTTCTCTAGGTTTTGCAAATTTTGCAATTTAATTATAATTTGTACAGTATAATTATAATGAAGTGTTGTGTAAAAAGAGGAACAGAATGCATGACTTTAAACTGGGGACTAGATTAAGCCAAAATAACCTGGGCCAGTTATCCCCTGCCTGCTGTTTGTGACCGTGATGGAGACCAGCAATGTTTTAATTTTTTTGAAATCCAAAACGCAGATATTTAATAAAGAATGGAGCCACAAGGTTCACTTTCAAAACCAACATTTTACTGCACAAAAACAAAGAACGTGCATACTAACTACCACATTCTATCTTAAATAGTCAATTGCATTAAAGATATTGGAAATACCATGAACGCAGTTACTTGTACTCTGAACCAAACTTCTTGACTTAAATTTTGTTCCAAACCCATGTGACGTACTCCCCCAAAAACACCAACTTATCTGAAATTGGAAGATTAATCACTTGGGTCTGAATACTGTTCCAAGAATTCGTATCAGGATTGAGATTTCTTTGACCTTTCGCTTACTTCCAACAAAGTTTTCCCTTACAGCCTCATCTAGCTGTCAACAGTTGTAGGCTCCCAATTCCGCACAGTCTTCGATAGCATCTTAAGTGTTAGCTATCTTGGGTCATAATTTTCTTGGTTCTTTTACTCTTTAACCCTCGAGTCTTGGCAATAAGAACTCTCATCTTGGCTTGGCTATCCCAGGCGACCAACACTGTTAATAGAGTCTTTTAGCTATTATGGGGTTTAAACTTTAGAATTTCGTCTGAATTCTGCTGGAAGAGGTGTTCCCTGCAGCTAGCTTGTTCTAAACTCTTGGAAAGAGAAGTTCCCTGCAATAAACGTCTTTTCCATTATTTATTTCCCAGGCAGTCTGGTCACATGATCATTCCCTGGAACAAATTGCTTTTTTAAAGGATGAAATATACATTTTTTCCCCTTAAAATCACATGGATCATCACAATGCATCAACAATCAGCATAACCCTACTTTGCTGTATGCAAACATGCAAACATATGCTTTTGCGAGAGATTAAGGCCTCAGAAAAAAAGTTAATAAAGATATTTTAAAAAGACAAGTTGGTTTTCTCGAAGTTTGATCATCTTGTAAAACATGTAATTTTTAATGTTACTTGGATTAAAGTTTCATCCTTTTAGAAGCAGGCCAATAGGTGAAAAAGGTAGATAAAACCTTTTGAAAACTATTTCAAATAATTTCATTGGTTTTCCAGTTCCTTTTTTAATTGCGTATGATAAAGGTTCCAACCTTAGGGTCACACTTGCAATTTGGTCCACTGTTACATTTGGATCTTTTTGCCAACCGCCCATTTTGTTGCTTTGCTCCTTTTGTAACACAAGAGGCAGGTAAGAGATCATAAAGAATCCCGCCTGTTAAGTGGTGCAATTTATAATGATGCTAACCCTTGGGGATTTGAAATATCATGAAAAGAAACTTGCAAGAACTTTTAAAACTCACGGCAGAAGTTTATTTTCTTTCATGAGATGTGAGCATTAGTAGTAAGGTTAGTGTTTGTTGCCCGCCTGAATGGCACTTGACCTTCTTGAACTGCTGCTGGTGTTGATACATTGGGGAGTCAGGAGGAGAGTTACCACAGAATTCCCAGCTTCTGACCTGCTTTTGTAGCCACAGTACTTGCATGGTTGGTCCAGTTCAGTTTTTTGTCAATGGTCAACACCAGGAATGTTGATTTGTGTCTGACATGAAAGATAGCTCCTCTGGCAGTGCAGCTCTCCCTCAGTAATTCACTGGAATGTTATCCTAGAGAATGTGCTCAAGTCCTGGCATTGAATTTGAACCCACAACCTTCTGATTGAGGCAAAAATGCTGGCAACTGAGCTACAGCTGACTCTTGGAATAAGGTATTGATATGGACCAAAGGCAGCTTAATGGATTGAAGTATGGATCAGCCATGATCTATTGGAATGGTGGTGAAGACATGAGGGACTGAATGACCTCTTCCTGTACCTGTGTTCATTTGCACTATCTGATGGGTACTTCTTTGCTGCATGACATTGCACTTAATACAAGGAAAGGATCCAAACTGGAAAAGGGTTCAGAAGGAAGAGTTTAGAGGAAGGTGTCTTTGATATTCTAATAAAAGGAGCGAGAGAGAGAAGTTGCAGGCTTCCTCCAAGTTCCGAGTTAGTGTCACCCTGCCTCTTAATACTGCCACATAAATAATCACAAAGTATATTTCGAGACAGATTCTGATGATGTTTCTTGTCACTGGTGTTTAACATCTGTTCCTCTGTCGGAGTAGGCCTGAATGAAGGATAAGGAAGGAGGCCGGAGTAAGACCGCCCCTGTGCCATTCTGTTGGCAATCAGCAGCACCGTATATGCATCCTAGGACCTTTTGCTTTGCTGAGCATGAGGAAGTAGCACTGAATATGCCACAGCACATGGATGAGGAGGAGCATGCATTTGGTGGCGAGAAGATGCCTGGTCGCCATCAGTCACCAATGCCACCTTAAATGCAATAATCTGGTGAAATTACGCAGCCCTGATGAGCTTCTGTTGCAGTTTACTGGAAAAGGAGCTGAAAGCGCTGGGTTTGCTGATCTATGCATTGGTTACCCATTTGATACATGTGTGACCAACACACTAGTTGATGTAACTGTTCTGTTCCTTTTTCGAGATTGGGAGCACACCTACTTTCAGTCCCTTGCCACAAGATCATTAAATAAGTAAACAATTTAGATAATCCTCCAAAGCTTTCTCACCCTCACTTATTTTTTTAAATTTAAAGTGTGTCAATATTTTATTTACAATTGCAAATAGATGCATTCTAATTTTGATACCATAATCATACAAGTGTAAATATTGTGACTACATAGTAGACATTTCAATCTTAAAACATGGCACAGTCAGGTGGCCATGGTTATCAATTTAAAAGCATACTCAGTGATCACTATCCTTCCTTTTTGTATTGTGTAGTTAGCTTGTGATCCAATTTATAATGTTCTCCTTTACCCTAGAATCTTTTACTTCAGTCACAGGTCTCTTGGTAGGCATCCCAGTTGCCTTCTGAAAGTCACAATCTCATCCATCAATTCCATTATGCTCTTAAAAGAATTCCTGTGAAGTTGTTGGCTATAACCCGACTTTCATAAACTTGGATTGGAACTACTGCCTTTGCTTTTCTAAATTCTGTTGAAAGCTTCCTTTAAACACTAATTTGATCTTTCCCTTCCTCTCCTTAAGCAAATAAAACTACAAGCTTCAGAATCATTTTTGAGTTTTTCGAATATTTTTCTCAGTTTTTCGAATAATGTTACATTGGAATTTAATAAGGCATGAAAAAAAACCAACTACAGTTTTATTCTGTTCCAGTACAAATATTCAAGCACTTCATTTAGTGACTGCTCACAAATATAAATTTTCTTCTCCTATTAACCTGTTAACGGTACGGTAGCACAGTGGTTAGCACTGTTGCTTCACAGTCCAGGGGCCCAGGATCGATTCCCGGCTTGGGTTGCTGCCTGTGCGGAGTCTGAATGTTCATCCTGTGTCTGCGTGGGTTTCCTCCGGGTGCTCCAGTTTCCTCCCACAGTCCAAAAATGTGCAGTTTAGGTGGATTGGTAGTGCTAAATTGCCCTAGGTGGAGTTACTGGGTTACGGGATTGGGGTCGAGGTGTGGGCTTAAGTAGGGTGCTCTTTCCGAGGGCTGGTGCAGACTCGATGGGCCAAATGGCCTCCTTCTGCACCGTAATGATTGTGAACTCCTTGGAATTGAAAAATAAAACGCATCCTTTTCTGTTCTACCTGACTGCATATTACAGCAAAGGTGACCCCAGATCTTGACACTGAGAACATAAAAGGTGTGGTAAAATTAACCATGCATGGTGCAGTTGTATATTCCTGTCCATTTTCTTGGTGAAAGCAAACTCTCACGGTGCTTATGCCAAATGTGCAAACACAATATTTAGAAGTTTAATTTCAGATGTATTGATTAGAGGAAGACGCAATGTTTGAGAAATCCGGCAGGTCGTAAAATGACGGAATGATGTGAACTGACTTGATTCCTGAACTTGTAGGTTAGTGCATGACTTAGTAATGCTCAATAATGCAACCTAGTTTTTAATCAGAACAGTGAGGTGATGTGTATTGAATCTGATTGTATTGCAACTAGCAATGATTTTGGAGAACCCATAGAGATTGATGAATGGAAAGCTCAAGAATAAAGGATTATACTTGCCATTTGTAATGGTGTGTGTTTCAGGAAGTAATGGAACATATTTGTTCAAAAAAGTTGAATGTATGAGGACTGCCTTTTCTAGGCATGTAGGATATAGCTATCATCTCTCCTTTTTAAACTGTAATTTTTAAATTGGTAATCAAAAATAGATGCATGAAAATACAATCAATCATGTGGAGTCCATGAATCTTAACTTCAGATGCTTGGTTGCATTCTATTTCTGGCAACTGGTGTAAATATTGAAAGTTTTTATTATCAAGCACCCTCAGCTCTGAGCACAGGTGATGTTACTGCTTGAAGTGCAAATTAACTTTGTTTTCGTTGTTTTATATCTTTATACATCACATTTGTAACTTTGGTAGAGGAATCCGCAGGCCCATCGTTCTCAGAGAAACTTTCTCTCCATAGTGGACCACAACAGCGCATTCCTTGCTGACTAGACCTTTTTAACTGAAGTCAGCTTCAATATAAATCTGGAAACATTCCCAGGAGCAGCAAGCACAGTTTCTATCCTTCTGTGTTTTGAGAATTCATTGTAAATTCTTAACGTTTGCGAGCATAGGTTGAAATGTAAATCTTGTGATATTAAAGAAAATGTTTAATTTTTCTAATGCAATGCCCAAAAATGTCCATTGAACTAAGTAGAATTTATTAATTTTTGGGTTAGTCCAGCAAACCCAATTAATGTCCTAAAGGCGTTATTGCATTGTTGGATTCCAGGATTGGATTGAAATAAGAGTACCTATGCTGCTACTTTTGCAGAACCTGCTACACATCTGGACCAAAACAGGATAACTGTTGCCTTAACTAACAGTGGTGTATTGAGAAACATTTACAACAATAACAACTTGTATTTATATAGTGCCTTGAACATAAAGCTCTCCAGCTTTATCAAGAAAAAATTGACAAGAGTTACAAAATGTTTGGTGATCAAAAGCTTGGTCAAAGAGGTGGATTTTAAGGAGTATTAAAGAGGACGAGGAATTAGGGCAGCACGGTAGCATGGTGGTTAGCACAATTGCTACACAGCTCCAGGGTCCCAGGTTCGATTCCCGGCTTGGTTCACTGCCTGTGCGGAGTCTGCACGTTCTCCCCGTGTGTGCGTGGGTTTCCTTCGAGTGCTCCGGTTACCTCCCACAGTCCAAAGATGTGCAGGTTAGGTGGATTGGCCATGCTAAATTGCCCTTAGTGTCCAAAATTGCCCTTCGTGTTGGGGGAGGTGTGGGCTTGGGTAGGGTGCTCTTTCAAAGAGCCGGTGCAGACTCGATGGGCCAAATGGCCTCCTTCACTGTAAATTCTATCTATGAAAAGGAAGCAGACGTAGAGTTGTTTAGGGATGGAATCCAAGAGTTGAGCAGCGATTGGTACAGCGATTTAAAATTAGCAATGCTCAAGAGACCAGAAGTAGAGGAACACGGGTATCTCTGAGGGTTGTTAAAGTTAGTTTTCATATCAGGAACAAGGAGATCAAAAGAATAGCCATCTAGAAACACATGGTCATGAAAGAACTCGCAAGCTGTTAATATTTTCAATTAATATGAATTCTTATAACTTTATACAGTTCTGATCTGAGAACAAAGAACAGTAATCATTTTCCCTTTAAGAATGTGTTGAATTCTCTTTCAAAAGTTACTATTAAATTTGCTTCTGCCATTCTTGCATTCCAAAATGCAAATGTACATACGCATATAATACGTAAAAATTAGGAGCTGGAGTTGGCCACTCGGCCCAACTTTTATTTCATTTCAAAAAAAAATAAATTTAGAGTACCCAATTATTTTTTTTTTCCAATTAAGAGGCAATTTAGCGTGGCCAATCCACCTAACCTGCACATCTTTGGGTATTGGGGGTGAAACCCATACAGACATGGGGAGAATGTGCAAACTCCACACGGGCAGTGACCCAGGGCCGGGATTCGAACCCGGGTCCGCAGCGCCGCAGTTCCAGTGGTAACCATTGCGCCACATGCTGCCATCCTTGCTTTTATTTCATGTTGTCCCTCTTTCTTTTGCCCATCACTCTGTATCTGCATTTCCTGCTTAACCATCCTTTTGCCACACTGTATCAATTGTGGAATTAAACTGCTGTGTAGAATGACTACAATGAATGGAAACAAGCCATTGCCATGTCGAATATGAACTAATATGAACGGGTCACTGCCCGTGTGGTGTTTGCACATTCTCTATTTTCTATGTTTCTATTATTGTATATGATATGGAAAAATTTCCAAGAAAGAAAACTTAGACATGTGCGCATGAGATTGACATTGCAAGATCACGACGATGATGGAAGAGACAGCATTAGGATCAAATCCTTAGTTGAAAATCTGACATTTTTGCAGATATACGGTGACTGATGTGCTCTAGGCAATCCTGGCATCCATTCTGTACGTGGCAAGATTGCATGACCAGCGAAGTTGGTCTGTTTCTGGTAGTGGTAACGGAGTGTGAAATGTAAACGGGTATTAGGACAATTCTCTGTGCTATAAGATCATTGATGTTCACTTGAACGGCGGTATACAGATGGAGCCTCAAATTTGAAGTCTAATCTGTATGAGGGTATTGCATTACAGTCGCTATTGCATTACAATCAGTCTACATTATTTGCTTAATCCAGGAGGAAGGCTCTTTACCAATATCAATAAAATTAGAGTTGTAGAAGAAAACTGAGCTTGCAACTGTGCCCTCAGGATGGAAGAGTGCTGGGAATGAGAATTATAAAATTAAGATGCAGCTTGGCAAGGAACCAAAATTGCCTGGTGCTGGAGGTGCAGTAAGATATCAGTTGACATTTCATTTTAATAAAGTTATGCTTAGCAGCTCGAGTGAATCTGCAGGAGGCACAAATGAAGTTGCCTTGGGTTGCTCCAGACTGTGGAAGAAATCGGGTGCAATAGACATAAATAAGCAATGTTATTAGTGCCAGATCTGTTGGAAGGGGGATCTGTGAAAAGTTTTAAAAAAACCTTCCACAACAGCTAGAATAACATATACTTCACAGATGGAAGGAGCCAGACAAATAAAATTGATAGTTTAACCAGGGAAAGACAGTGAAGAGTTTTCAAAGGTCACCCCAGCAGCTAACCTGCAATGCCCTGCAATATGTGGCTGATTTATAGGTAACATTTGCTATCAGGTATTCTTCGAAACATGAGCGAGGCAGTGGTCCAAGGGGGTTCCATGGTGAAACTGCAGTGAAATGTGAGGGAATTCTAATGTTTGATCTCTTTCTAAAAACTAGCCAAGTTTTCATTTGGCATTTAACTGAACTGGAGCAGCAACTTCTAGTTTCTTTCAGTCTTGGTGAACAACAAGCTCCCCTGCTGAGAGGCAGCTGCAAAGTGAATTAATTACCTAGCTGGTTAGAACTAGTTCCCAAGCCAGCAGTAGCTGACTCTGGTCACTGGAATCTCTGCTAGTATAAATTGGTCTAGCAGACGCACAAAGTAAGTAGCAAGCAGGTGCAATTTGTCTTGAGTGCAGCGAGGCCAAGTGCTTAACTCTGGGAATTTGTGAGGGAGGAGGTACTGTCTGGTATTTTACAAAAAAAGTAGTGGTCGGAGCTGAAGCTCGGAGATGCAAGTAAGTTATTAAATTGCTAGCTTAACTAGTTGAACTCCAACTATGAAAAATTGTTGAGTAATATTTCTAGACTGGAAACTTAATTAATTAAATAAAAGGGCTGGTGATGTATTGCACTTGTGGGAGCCGACCCATAGCATCTGCAGCAACTCTAACTTTGGCTCAAGGGTTGATGAGCTGAAGTCTGCCTTTTGGACTCCGCAATGCATCAGGGAGGGGAAATGTTACCTGGACATTTTGTTCCAGGAGGCAGTCACAACCCCTTAGGCTAGGTACTTCAGATTTGGTCTATGGTTCGATACAGGAGGGTGTGACTGTAAGCCAGCCACGTGTAGAGATATGGAAGGTAGCAATTGAAGAGTCTGTGTCCAATAAATTGGATGCGACCTTACTGATATATCCTTATTGCCTATAAACCATCTCTAACCTCTGCCAGTTTGACAACCCTCCTTAAATGGGGCTGGTTTAGCTCACCAGGCTAAATCGCTGGCTTTTAAAGCAGACCAAGCAGGCCAGCAGCACGGTTCGATTCCCATACCAGCCTCCCTGGACAGGCGCCGGAATGTGGCGACTAGGGGCTTTTCGCAGTAACTTCATTGAAGCCTACTCGTGACAATAAGCGATTTTCATTTCATTTCATTTTTCATAAATATCTGTGCTCCTCTAATTTTGGGGTTTTGAGCATTACTGATTTTAGTTGCTGTTCAGAGCTGGGACAGCAGGGAGGATGAGCCAACTGGCCATGGCATTATGATGCAAGGGACCATTTAAGTGGGGACAGGGGAATAAAAAGCAGTGTAGTTGTAATAAAGGACATATAGTTCGGTGATAGATACTGTTCTGTGCAGCCAAGAGTGTGAATCCCAAAGGCTGTGTCGCCTGTCTAATGTCAGGGTTAAGGACATCTCTTTGGGGCTAGAGAAGAACTTGGAGTGGGAGCCCAATGGTGTTGTCCTTCAGAGAGATTAGCAAGCTGAAACTGCAGGGTAATTCACTTTTCCAGTAGCACTATGGTCCGTCCATGCTGGGAGAAGCACACTAAGATGAATCAGTCTTGGCGTAGGCACTGGTATTGAAGTTCAGACATTCCAACCGAAACACTGGAATCATAGAATCATTGAATTTACAGTGCAGAAGGAGGGCATTCAGCCCATCGAGTCTGCGCCGGCTCTTGGAAAGAGCACCTGGAGATGAGGGTCAGGCATTTTAAACATGGACAGAGTTCTGGTTCTGCTATTGTTTGGTTGATGATAGACTGCCTCCCTTTATTTAACAAGTCAATATTGGGGAGGAGGTCATGCAACATAGTGCCTTTGTGCACTTCCTTGGAATTTGATTTCTGTAGTCACGGGGCAAGGATGCATCTTTAGAGATAACAAGATTTGTGCTGTTTCTTAAAGCAAGAAATTCCTTTTGTGAATTTGTCAGTCAAGGCTTCAGTCAGTTTGAAGCCTTTATTCATAATATTTGAAAAATATATAAAATTGTTAGGGTGAGACAGACGTGTATTTTCTTTCACATCTTCTTAGCATGCCAGAAAGGATCCAGTTGTCGTGGTCCATGTGGGTACCAATACTTAGATTGGACGAGGAATGAATTTCTGTTGTGTGCATGAACAGCCAGGGCTAAATTAAAAAGCAGAACCACAAAAGTATTAATCCCTGAATTACTACATGAGCCATGAGCAAGTGACAGTAACTAAGATCACAGAGTTGAGAGATGAGTGTGGGGGAAATTAACTGTACAACTAGAACTGTAGAGAGGACTATAAAATAAATAGTGGTGGATAGCATTTGCATGGTGGGGTGATAGGCTGCGTGGTAGCACAGTGGTTAGCACTATTGCTTCACAGCACCAGGGATCCAGGTAGGTCACTCTGTGCGGAGTATGTTCTAGTTGTACAATTCACCAGAACATTGGCCCCAGTGTGGTTCAGATGAAGGCCACCCCAATAGTACAGCTCCCTCTTTCCCCAGTACTCACCTCTGAATCACAATCCATTTCCCCCACACTCCTCTTTCAACTCTCTGATCTTAGTTACTCTGTCACTGGCTCATGGCTCATGTAGTAATTCAGGGATTAATACTCCTGTGGTTCTGCTTTTTAATTTAACCCCTGGCTGTTCATATACTCTTAAGTATATGAATCACTACACGCACATCCAGTTTATGTAGAACATGCCCCTTATTCCAAAATATATCTACGATTCCTGAACTCTTAAGACTTTTCCTTTTCCCCAAATAACATCAAAATTATATAAATACATAAGTCAAATCCAGTTTGTCGTTACCACACAATACAAGGATGGTAATCAAGTCTGGGAAACATCTTTTGGTTCAGCGAAGATATTAAAACTGCCTTATTGAAGGTTTCCGCTCTATCTTGGCTCTAAGACCTCGATGCAGGCCGAGCTTTCTGGCTGTGAGTTGTGGACTGGCCTCTCGGGCTGTTAGATGTAAAACTGACCTCCCTGCTTCTGAAGGTGCTGGCAATTATAGCATTTGATTCTTCATTCTGGGGCGGCACATGGCACAATGGTTAGCACTGCTGCCTACGGTGTTGAGGACCCGGGTTCGATCCCGGCCCCGGATCACTGTGTGTGGAATTTGCACATTCTCCCTGTGTCTACGTGGGTTTCACCCCTACAACCCAAAGATGTGCAGGTTAGATGGATTAGCCACACTAAATTGCCCCTTAATTAGAAAAGAATAATTGGGTACTCTAACTTTATTAAAAAAAAGGGGGGAAAAATGATTCTTCATTCTAGATATTTGGCTGTCTGCCTCTCTCAAATTTCTCGACACTAGAAATTAGCATGTGTATATCTCCACTGATCTGGCTAGGTAAACTCTTTTTTGCTAATAGGGTGATTTACACCTGATTCTGTCCATATGCCTGCTAATCTTGTTACTGGAAAAGTTGCATCCCACCATTCCTTTTGAATGCAGGCTACTGCTGTCACTGGGCAGATTTCTACCTTCTGCTGGGTGGCAAATTTCAACCTATCATGCCTTGTTAAATGTGTTTTACTGCTGTTACTGGGCAGATGCATGACAAAAAGGAACAAGGTCGCTGGTGGGAATAATTTTTGGGTGTATGGCAGTAGCTACACTAGTATAAATGGAGAAATAATTGGTGTTTGGAAGAAATGTACTGTGATAATTGTGAGAGATTTGGGACAATTACTTTGAATAATAATCTGGAACTAACCAGGGAATAGGCTGTTTTGAATCTGGTGATGTGCAATGAGATGGAGTTAATTAATGACCTTGTAGGAAAGGATTATCTTGGTAACATCAAGCCTAGCATGACTGAATTTCTCATTCAGTTTGAGGCTGAGGGACATGGGCCTGAAACTAGTGCCTTAAATGCAATTCCAACGTTTATAGACAGAGCCAACTGAAATGGAACAGAAAAATGGGTTAAAAGATAAGACAGCAGTGCAGCAGTCACATATTTCTTAACCGTCAACAAAGATGCATTCCGCTGAGAAAGAAAGACTACAAGAAATATTCACCATTCGAGGCTAGTCAAGGAAGCTAGGCAAGAACATTAGGATCATTTTAGCAACCAGGAAAGGATGGCTAAAAAATAAGATGTGGAGATGCCGGCGTTGGACTGGGGTGAGCACAGTAAGAAGTCTTACAACACCAGGTTAAAGTCCAACAGGTTTGTTTCAAACACGAGCTTTCGGAGCACGGCTCCTTCTTCAGGTGAATGGAAAGGCTTGTTCCAGAAATGTTTATATAGACACAGTCAGAGATGCCCCGGAATGCGAGCACCTGCAGGCAATCAAATCATCAAAGATGCAGAGAGAGAGGTAACTCCAGGTTAAAGAGGTGTGAATTGTCCCAAGCCAGTTCAGTCGGTAGGCCTCTGCAAGTCCAGGCTTGTTGGTGGGGGCCGAATGTAATGCGACATGAATCCCAGATCCCGGTTGAGTCCGCATTCATGCGTGCGGAACTTAGCTATAAGTTTTTGCTCAGCAATTTTGCGTTGTCGCGTCTCCTGAAGGTCTCCTGAAGGCCTCCTTGTAGAATGCTGACCCGGAGATCAGAGGCTGAATGTCCTTGACTGCTGAAGTGTTCCCCAACTGGAAGGGAACAGTCCTGCCTGTTGATAGTCGCACGATGCCCGTTTATTCGTTGTCGCAGTGTCTGCATGGTCTCGCCAATGTACCACGCTTCGGGACATCCTTTCCTGCAGCGTATGAGGTAGACTACATTGGTCGAGTCGCACGAGTATGCGCCGCGTACCTGGTGGGTGGTGTTTCCACGTGTAATGGTGGTGTCCATGTCGATGATCTGGCATGTCTTGCAGAGATTACCCTGGCAGGGTTTTGTGGTGTTGTGGTTGCTGTTCTGAAGGCTGGGTAATTTGCTGCAAACAATGGTTTGTTTGAGGTTGCGCGGTTGTTTGAAGGCCAGTAGTGGGGGTGTGGGGATGACCTTGGCAAGATGTCCATCCTCGCTGATGATGTGTTGGAGGCTGCGAAGAAGATGTCGTAGTTTCTCCGCCCCAGGAAAGTACTGGACGACGAAGGGTACTCTGTCAGTGGTGTCCCGTGTTTGTCTTCTGAGGAGGTCGGTGCGGTTTTTTGCTGTGGCGCGGTGGAACTGTCGATCAATGAGTCGAGCGCCATATCCCGTTCGTACGAGGGTAAAAAATAAGAGGGAGAAATTGCAGCTTGAAACAAAATTAGGATCAATCAAAACAGATAGTAAAAACATCCATTATATAAAAAGGAAAAGAGTAGCTAAAGTGAGCGTTGGTGTCTCAGAGGATGAAACTGAGGAATTGATAAACGGAAAGAAGGAAATGTCGAAGGCATTGAATTTTATATCCATCTTCTTAGTTTTCATAGATTCTTGGATGTTTACAGCACAAAAGAAGGTCATTCAGCTCATTATGTCCACGCCAGTCAACAAAGATCTGGCTACGTTCACCCTATTTTCTGATAGTAGATATAAAACGATTCCCAAGGAAAATAGAATAGTAGGAGGGAAAGGAGGAACTTAAAACAGCCACAATCACCAGAATAAAAGTACTAGGAAAACTAATCGGGCTAAAGACTGACATGTTCCTGGACCTGAGGAAAATAAGTGGGTGCAGAGGTAGTGGATGCATTGGTTGTAATTTTCCAAAATTCCCTGGTCTCAGGAAAGCTTCCAGTGGATTGGAAATGTAACACTGCTGTTCATGAAAGGAGAGGGTGACAGAAAGCAGGTAACCATAGGTCAGTTAGCCTAACATCTGTCACTGGAAAGATGCTAGAATCCCTATTAAGGAGATAATAGCTGGAAATGTTGGAAATCGTTTACATCAAGGCAGCATTTGACGGAGTGTGGCACCAATGAATCGGAGCAAAACTGGAGTCAGTGGGAATCTGGGAAATCTCTCCGCAGGTTGGAGTCATACTTGGCATAGAAGAAGGTAAATTATGGCTGTTGGCGGTCAATTATCTCAGTTTCAGTACATCACTGCAGGAGTTCCTCACAGCAGTGTCCTAGCCCCAACCAGATGGTTCATCAGTGTGTGAATGTGCAATCTGTTCACCATTCGCAACTCCCCAGATACCAAGACACTCCATCTCCAAATGCATCAAGACCTGGCCATTATCCAGGCTTGGGCTAACAAGTGGCAAGTGCCATTCGCACCACACAAGTGCCAGGCAATGACCAACTCGCAACAAAAGCGAATGTAACCATCATCCCGTGACATACAATAGCATTACCACCGTTGAATCTCCCCACCATAAATATCATGGGGGTCACCATTGATCAGAAACTGAGCTGGACTAGCCATATAAATACTGTGGCTATAAATCCTGCAGTGAGTAAATCACCTCCTGAATCCTCAAAACTTGTCCACTGTCTACAAGTCGCAGTCAGGAGTGTGATGGAATATTATCCACTTGCCAGCTCCAATTAAAAGATGCTCAACACCATCTGAGACAAAGCAGTCTGCTTGATTTGACACACCCTACACAAACATACAATCCCTCCACTACAACAGCAGCAGTTACTATCTACAAGATGCCATCTACAAGATGCACTGCAGGAACTCGCCAAGGTTCCTTAGGCAGCACCTTTCAATCCCACAATTATTACCATCTGGAAGGACAAGGGTGGCTGATGCATGGGACAACACCCGGAAGTTCTCCTCCAAGCCACTCGCCATCCTGACTTGAAAATATGTAATCGTTCCTTCACTGCCGCTGGGTCAAAACCCTGGGACTCCCTCTGTAACAGCACTGTGGATGTACCAACGTCACATGGATTGTAGCGGTTCACCACCAGCTTCTTGAGGGCAATTAGGGACGGGCAATAAATGCTGGCCGCCAGTGACACCCACATCCTATGAATTAAGTAAAATAAAATCGGGCAAGGTCAACATAGTTTTGCGGAAGGAAAATCATGTTTGACAAATTTATTAGAATTCTTTGAGGATGTAACACGCATGGTGGATTACAGGGGAACAGGTAGTTGTGTATTTGGATTTAGAAAAGGCATTTGGTAAGGTGCCCCATAAAAGATTATTGAACAAGATAAGCGATCATGAATTTGTGGGTAATATGTTAGTGTGAATCGATCACTGACTTGCAAGTAATAGTTGGAATAAATGGATCATTTTCCGATTGGTGAAGTGTGATGCATGGAGTGCTGCAAGGATCACTGCTATGTATCAAATATTTATGATCGATATTAATGACTTGGATGAAGGTATGAACTATAGCAGATGTGGCTACAATACATTGATAGGTAGTAAGGCAAGTTGTGAGGAGGATCCAAAGAGTCTGTAAAGGGATGTAGATAGGTAAAAAGATTGGTCAAAAGTTTGGTAGCTGGAATATGATTTGAGGCTGTCCACTTTAACATGGAGAATAGAATAGCAGAATATTATTTAATTGGAGACAGACCACTGACTGCTGTGGTACAGAGGGATCTGGGTGTCCATGTCCCTCATGAATCGCAAAAGTTAGCATGTAGGCACTGAAATGAAAATGAAAATCGCTTATTGTCACGAGTAGGCTTCAATGAAGTTACTGTGAAAAGCCCCTAGTCGCCACATTCCGGCGCCTGTCCGGGGAGGCTGGTACGGGAATCGAACCGTGCTGCTGGCCTGCTTGGTCTGCTTTAAAAGCCAGCGATTTAGCCTTGTGAGCTAAACCAGCCCCTGCAACCAGCCCAGCCCCAACCACTGCAAGTAGTTAGCAAGTTAAATGGAATATTGGCTTTTATTGCCATACGGATGGAGTATAAAAGTGAGGGAAACTTGCTATCATTGTAAAGGACATTGGTGAGACCAAACCTAGAGTACAGTTTACAGTTTTGGTTTCCTTATTAAGAAGGGATCTACTTGCACTGGAATCAGTTCAGATTCACTGAGGTGACTCCAGGGAAGGAGGCGTTGTCTCATGGGGAAAGGTTGAGCAGTTTGGTCCCATGTTCACTTTTAGAATAAGAGGATAAGAGGTGATATTATGGAAACGTGGTGGTGGGGGGCTTGATGGGGTAGGTGCTGAGGATGCTTGCCCTCTTAGGGCAATCTAGAACAAGGGGCACAATTTAAAAATAAGATGCTCCCCATGTAAGACTGAGCTGCAAGGAATTTCCTCTGAGAGTTGTTAATCTTTGGAATTTTCTTCTACCGAGAGCCATGCAAATGGCGCCCAAGGGCAGATTTTTGACCTAAAGAGTTGAGGGTTATGTGGGGGTGGGGTGGTGACAGCATGCAAGAAAGTGGAATTAAGACTATAATCAGATCAGCCAAAGATTATTGAATGATGAAGTTGGCTGGGTGGGATGAAAGGCCTATTTCTATTTTGGATTATATGAAATGTCAGGCGTTGCTCATTGATAGCACCCTTGCCTCTGAATCAGAGTGCTGGCACCGTGCCAAGGCAGACACTGAAGGAAGAGATTAAAGTTGACATTGTGTAATGACGAAAATGGCAACTCTGGCAGAGCTATATTTATTGGAAGATGAGACGGGAGTGAGTTGCAGCCCGAAATTGATATGAAGAGATTGGGTAGTTTGGCAAGTGACTTAGTTGGGGCAGCACGTGGAGACCACTGCCGGGAGTGTCCATCCAGTGTTGGTGCATAACTAATTCTCCTTTTTGAAAATAAATTAATTTTGATGTACAGTAGTTCTGCTTCATTCTTGTTACTTGTTTATTTACAATGATGCTGCGAGAAACGGATTGTCCACAATCAATAGTCGGTCGCAATGGGAAACGATCACTGGGGGGGGCAATGTTGTTATTAGTTTACTGGAATTTATCAAAAGACTCTTTATTTATTGTCACAAGTAGGCTTACATTAACACTGCATGAAGTTACTGTGAAAATCCCCTATTCACCACATTCCGGCGCCTGTTCGGGCACACTGAGGGAGAATTCAGAATGTCCAATTCACCTAACAGCGCGTCTTTCGGGACTTGTGGGAGGAAACCGGAGCACCCGGAGGAAACCCATGCAGACACTGGGTGGGAGGAAACCGGAGGAAACCCACGCAGACACGGGGAGAACGTGCAGACTCTGCACAGTGACCCAAGCCGCGAATCGAACCCGAAACCCTGGTGCTGTGAAGCAACAGTGCTAACCACTGTGCTACCCACTACAGTCAACTACTGGGGGAAAAAATATTCACAGGAAATAATTTTAACGTGCAATTGCTGGTACACCTCCTTCAATAAATTTGCCACTCCAGCATTCCGTATCTGGAAATCTTACTGGATTAAGAAGCTTTATTTTACTAATCACGATATTACAGCTGTTTAAGATTAACACCTTACTTTGGCAATCCAGTTGGAAAGCACTCCATGGATGTACAGATTTTTGAAAGTTATGAACCATCTCTGTTTACAATTTGGTTCTGAGAAATGAATGTCATTTGTCCATCGGTTAGTGCATTCTGAGTAATCCCATTGGTTTATTAGTTTTGCAAAGTCACTTCTAAGGCTTGAACCATCAATATGCATTAAGAAAGGAAGCCTTGCATTGTGTGGAGAGCTTTGATTTTCTACTTGAAACCAGCAGAGTTGAGTCGGGCAAGTTTAATTCTGGTGGGGGTAACCCTAAACCGTGTTCCTGCCCAATTGAGCATTCTTACAGCCTGGGCATTATAAGATGAGTACCAAGCTGCCTAACTCTGGTTTGGTCAGAACTTGAGCTTGATCCAATCCTTGTCTAATGTCCACAGTTGTGCACCTTCCAGTAGGCGTCACAGGATGGGGAACCGTGGCTGACTCCCCTCTTCACACAGAAGTGGTTGTGACACTGGAGGGCAATGTTCCCTCCTCCTCCATTGAGGCTTTCACCAAAGTATGTGACCATGAATCAAGCCAAGGACATGTTTGAATCTAAAATGGAAAATGCTGGAAACACTCAGCACCTTCTGAAGAGAGAGAAGGCAGGCACAACAAGTCGGCGTTGACACTTTGTCACATTACAGATGAAAACATTCACAATGGGGCAAAACAGAGGGTAGGAGATGGGGAAGCACACCACTGTACACACAATGAACTGTAAAGTCTCTAAGCCAGCAAGAATTAGATGGCAGAACTGATAACTGGAGTAATCAGAGGCACAATGAGGGAAATGAAATACGTTTATGGGACGCTAAGAATATGGAAACACCCAAAGCAATAGGAAAAAGCAGATTTGGCATCAAAGGAATAGACCCCACCGTCTGTTGGGTTGCTCTGTTGGTACAACCTGTCCCTCTTTATTTTTCCACTTCCCTTTCCCACCCCAAACATTGAGGCACCCATTCCACACTGCCAGGACCTTCTCCCAAAGAGGAAGTGGGACCCGCCATTACGGATGAAAGTTATGAAAACTAGTATTGAGGCAGGAGGGCTGCCAAATACCCACTAGGAGGTACAGGACTTTCAGAAATTGACAGTAGGAGTTGAGCTTTAATAAACACCTATGGCGTAATTCTTTCAATAAATGGCGTGTCATTTTGACTGGTTTCGTAGGATGTTTCTTTCTGGTATTTTGGGTGAGATCTTAGCCTGAATTTACCCACACCTGTCACTGCTTTGGGGGGGGGGGGGGGGGGGGGGGGGGGGGGGGGGGTTTACATCGGTGTAGGCCCACACAAATTTATGTAAGGCAGTGGGGAGTGGGAAATTGCCGGCGAAACTGGAGCATCCCGAGATTGGGGGAGCCATTGGGAAAGGGTGCTCGGATCATCCAATGAGCCTCTACCCCCCTCTCTCCTTCTCCCCCTTAGCCCCCCCCCCCCCCCCCCCCCCCATTACCCCGCACCCACTGACAATATCAATCACCACAGGCATTGGCTACTTCTCCCGCCCTCATTTTATCATGGCCCTTCTTCATATCCCCGTTCATGACTCTACACTTGGCAGTGCCGACCTGGCATCTCTGGCACTGCCTGTGCCAGGGTACTGCCCTGTCCCTGATCACCCCGGGGGCTCCAATTACCTCGGAGACCCCTGGAGTGCCCATCATGCAGAGACCGGTGCTCGGGTGAGGCCTTGCTGCTATGGCCGACGACTACCAGAAGCCGGGAGAATCCATCCTTAAATAGGCCATGCATATTAAAAAAATCATAATAGCTCATTTAAATATTATCTGGATCACACGTTTGCACTTTTGTGCCCAGCACAATCCCTGATTTGGGATTCTCCTGCAATGCTCCCGGTATGACGTGGTGGGAAAATCGCACCCCTAATCACACATTTACTGCTGTGAAAGACAGCCCTTTGTCCTTAGCTTCCCACCCTACTGGCTGTGCAATCCATTTTCACCCTCTCTCTTTCCTTCCCTCTGCTTAATAAAGGGACTGCTTCCTCTGAATCTTGTTCACTCTTAAACCACGCCACCTCCTCCAGTCTCTGACTGACCTGCTAGGGGGTTTCCAGCATATAATTCCATTCTTCTGCTATTCTTCGGTTTCTGGGACATTCCTGATCTGTGTGCTTCACCACCAGACTGTGTTGCATTTATGCACTTGAGCTGTTATGGGACCTGAATATTTAAACTGAAATATAATCAAACTGTTATGTTAAGTTTACAAAGACATGTTTTAAAAAGCATGTGAATGTTAGTGGTAGGCCACATTAATATTTAAGAATACAGGCGGAAGCAAGAAAAGCTTGTTTCTTGCATTTACTGGGAACAGTCTACTCCATCTCTTTAATCTCGGAAAATTCTGCGTAAATGCTGCTTCTCTACAATCAGAAGATAATCCAGTATTTATCTCTCTATTCTCACTTCTACAGAATTCATTGCTGATCTACTCGTGAGCCATTCCTTAATAACCTCAAACCTTATTTACAATGATGTGTTCAACCCCCTTTTTGAAGTGAGTTCATATGCCATCAATGGAGTTTGTTCCATAAGCCCACCACTCTGAAGGGGAAGCAATTCCTTGTAATCTCACTTGATATCTGTAAGTTTTCAATCAGTGCCTTCTGATTCTAATACCTATGAGCCAAATCCAATAGGTTGCTTTCGTTTACAGCATTTTAAAGATCCAGATGTGTTTTCCTGTCACGGAATCTTCTTTTTCTCCAAGGAAAGCGAGTTCAGCTTTGTCAGTCTTCTCTCGCAACCTGTTGTTCCTAAAATTCTCCATGATGCTCCTTCTACTGTTCATGCACTACTGCCCATATTAACCTGAAATGATCAAAATAGGCCACGCTGTTCAAACTTAAAATAACTTGCATCTTGCCCTGGCTAATATTCAAATATCCTGGAAATATTTCCTTGTATTTGTTCAGTTTTATTGCAAATGGCTTAACCATGACAGATATTTTCAGTGAATGATCACAAATCTGCTAAATCCTTGTCCCTTTCCAAATCTGCCAATGGGAAAGCCTCTGTGGTATGCATGTTTGTTTCTTTATTATTTCAATATGCATTACTGAAGCTATGTCTACCCTGAACTATGAAGCATGGTACTCAAATTGTTCACCATGTCTTGTATCTATTGATCACTTGCACACATTTCCAACCTTTTTCTCTGAGGTGGGGTGTGGCTTAGCTCTCCTGGTGCTGGCTTGTTAGGGGATGTGGACTTCTGCACTTTTATCGAGGTGGAATGTGTGCTGCCAGTGACTAGAATTTGGGGGAAAGGTTCTGCAATGTGAATATCAAATTTTTTTCCCCCTTTGACAAATGGACATTTTTTTCCCACACCATATGCAGCCTGTGTCCCATTCCCTGTCTAGGGTAGTTATGGTAATCGCCTTCTTATCGAATCTCATTAAAAAAGAATATAATCAAAGTACACATAAAATAATTAGTTACATCGGAGGATGAATTGCTCTTGGTTTTAGATGTATGAGTAAGCTGCAGTGAAGTTCTAATGACGACTTTCGCTGTGGTAATGTATTACTTTTATATTAAAACAAACTAATTGAAATGCACTGAATTATTGATATGTTTCAGTTACCCTTTGACAAATCAAAACATTTTTAGCAATCAATCATCTCATTGCTGTTCCCAAACTTTTTTTTCACGGGGAAAAAAAAGAAATTGATTAAACATGTTCATTCATTGCTTAACTTGTTAAACGTAAGGGTGGGACAGAGCTTTCAGAATTTTTAAGAGGGTAGACAAAAACCTCTTTGATACTAATACTGTAATTCTTGCATAAATGTTTTTTGTTAAAGGTACTTCCACACTTTTCTAATGCACTTTTTTTATTTCTGCTTTGTGAAGTGAATGTATGCCCTGTATCATTCAGTGCTAATTTTAAAACACAGAAATCTCGATACAAAGCCACACTGTTCTCCATGAAGTTTTTTTTTTGGCAGTAAATTAAACATTTTTTAATACTTAAGAATGAAAGAACATTGTCATTTCTAAATAAGTATCTTGACATTTTAAGAGAACCACAATTTTACCTTTCCTCCATTTGAATAGACTATTTTATGTTCCCTGTTTTTGACTCTCTGCCCTGTTTAATTTAATTTACAGGACCTTTTTACAATCAGTGCTCATGTTTATGCTCAGAAGCCACAAATGGACATTCATAGTTTTGAAGGGACCTTCACACGGGTGAGTTGGAAGCTGTTACAGCTTTACGAATAATTTGCTTAAGAAACCGGAAGCTTAAAATAAATGACGTGCAATTCTAAATATTTGTTTTTAAGTAATTAGAATTCCATTACAATAAACCCAGAGACTCAAGTTCAGCTGCTAGTTTTTTTTAATATTGTGTTTTCTTTGCCATTGACTTTGCCTTTAGCAATTAGGAGTGAAGAGAAAGCTGCTGCTGCTGAGAAAACTCGCAGATGCTAATGCTCAATGCAAGGTTCTTTTTGAGATTGGATTTCAATAACCTTTTGCAGTGAGGGAAAAAAATAAGAACTGAGAACAGTTAACTAATGTAACTTTACAGAGTTGAGCATGAATGAACTGTCATCAGCTAAATAATTACTGTCCAATCTCTAGTAAAAGCAGCAACAGTTTTGAATTTGTATTAATAGCGGATTAGCAGTGACTGAAAACGTGTCTGCAGAGAAAGCAATTCCACAAAGACGATCATTGTTTATTGGCTCCATTCTTGGCCACACACTAGGCTTAGCAAGACAGCATTTCCTGTTCTGATTTATTCTTCTGCATCCTCTGTAATTTGTATTTTCTTTTACGACAGGTTGATTCAGTCAGGCCATTAAAAAAAAAAATGGTATTCAAGGTTTTGCTTACATAATGTGTAAAGATGAATTCTATATCGGATGATAAAAATGTTAGATTTTTGAAAAACAAACAATGTTCAGTAATACTTTATGCTCTGATAGCTACAGACTACTCCTTAGGGAAGACATTGCCAGCTCTATCATATCTGTATTATGGAAATAAAGTACAAAACTCATTATTTTGTACTTGAGTTTAATGAGCAATCTGTTAGCGCACGTTTACCTAGCCATTAAATGAGAAAGTAATTCTAGAAGGAATTTTACCTTTTACATTTAAGAAATGTGATTTCAATCAATTGTGGTTAGCTGATGCTTCATCAAGTGGAAATACTTGTTGCTTACTACAATACATGAAAGTTATTTGATGTGCTTGAACTTTGAAGACCGTATTTTCATTAACTTAATTTAAAATACTGGTTTCAGGGCTCAGTGTTACAATTAACATTAAATTGAAAGGGATATCTCACATTGCAAAAGCACGGTTTAAATTCTGACTAGATAGGGGAATTATTATGCCCTCAGTTTTATATTTAATTAGTTTTAGAACTGCTCTCATTTGGTTTATGAAAGAACCGTTTTGTCTGTTTTACAGTATTTCTGAAACAGTTTCTGATTGAGAACAACAAATACAATTGGGTCATGTTGTGTTTGATGCAAAAGATAATTTTCTTGATTAAATCATTTCAAATCACTAATGTGAGATATTACAAGCCACAAGTGATATGCAGCATGAAACTTCTTTTATACTTGCAAATCCAGGTGGATTTTTTTCAATGGGCTTGACTCAGTTAAATTATTATCTGATTAAGTTATGCCCACAAAAAGGTGATACCATCATAATTCCATTTTGAAATATAAATGTGAAAGGCTTTTTATCCAACACACACAAAACTGGCATGCAATTGATTTCATCTTGGATTTTCGTCAGATTTAACTGCATTGTTCAATAAATCTTGCTTCAGTTTGCAGACTTCACTAACCAAACTAGTTTTTAAAAAAATGATAAGCATCCGATTCTTTTTTTCCAATTAAGGGGCAATTTAGCGTAGCCAATCCACCTACCCAGCACATCTTTGGTTTGTGGGGGTCAGACCCATGCAGACACGGGGAGAATGTGCGAACTCCACACAGGCAGTGATCCGGGGCCGGAATTGAACCTGGGTCCTCAGTGCCGTGAGGCAGCATTGCTAACCACTGCGGCACCGTGCTGACCCAATCAGACTAGTTTTTGATGTTTTATTTAACCTGTCGTGAAAGACTAAACTGGAATTACATTTTGATAAGGTTGTTTTGAGCGCTAGGGCTAAATCACATTAATTTACTTTGCAATTTCGGTTTGCACTTAATCTGAATACTGAAACATTTTACTCTATAGTTATGTTTATTAGAAATTGATACCAAGGTACCAATCCCTCCAAACTCAAATTTAAGTTTTGATTTTGTGGTGAAGGATCTGTAACAACAAATGTATAGCGTCCCAATGCTTGCTAATGTATTTTTAGAGGTAGTACAGGAGTATTAAAGTTCTTGTATATTTAAGTAGAAGCATTCATAGCATTTATATTTAACAGAAAGCAAGTTGGTGCTCCAGAACATAGAGGGAGAGTGGCACCTTTTATAAAAAGAAAAGTGCTAAAAATTATACCTATTTTGATTTCTGAGTAAGTTCAGTGATATAGAAGAGGGAGCAGTTGTCTTTTGTAACTGCAGTGATTGTTGTTGTTTCACCTCATGCACCTAGTGGTGCACAAGACAGACTTTCATCTCATCCCATAGCAGTTTTTTTGCTGGAACAGGTTGCAAGCCTGTCAGCAGGTGCTTGAGGGGGCATCACTGTGCATCAAGTATGGCTGACGAGGAGATTCTCACCACCTGTCATTGGTGTGTTGGAAGGATTTTAGCAGGTTGACACACTGCCTGTTGGCCGCATTACGAACGCATCTTGGCCAGATGCGTTCTAAGGACTCTAAGCTGGATCTTCTGCTTCAGCGGCAGGGATGCGAGTCACTGGGCCACAAAACCTCCCAACTGCAGTGGTAGTTTTTGTCGAATTTGTATTTTGCTTAAAATTTTTATCTTTTGTGGCCTTCAAAAATAATTTTTAATTTGCAAGTCTTCAATATTGAGAGCTCTAATTCCAGAAATTTTTTCTCATGATATCAATTTTAATTTAGGAACTTCTTACTTGCATTAAATCCAATCTGCGTTGAAGTGCATTTTCTAACTTGATTCGCAGGAACCAGAATTACAAGGATTATATGTGGACTATTTAAGTATTGTAAATTGGTTCCCAAAGAAAGGACAGCATTCACTACCTCTGGGTTCCCCAGTACATTTTACAGCTAAACAAAGAATTGTAAAATATAATTAATTACAGGAGAATCGTGGCAGTCAATTTGCACATGGCAAGGTGGGGCGGGTCGGAAGTTCCTCTTTACACTCTGTTGGTTAAACAAAAGCAATAAATGATCAGAAATGAGAGAGGGTGATAGCCCCTGGTGGGCTAAATTATCAATACATTAAGCACAAATCAGCAGACGTGATGGCCCCTGGTGGGGCTCTGTAACTAAAATAAAACGTAAAAAATAAACTTTAATTAACTAATTTAAAAGATCATTCCCGGAGGTTGTCATGCACTCCAAACCCCACGCGGAGTCCACCTCTATATAAGTAAGTTTTTGCCCAGGGACGTTTTTTGTATGAGGCAAACATGGTAACCACCAGTCCCTCTTTACATGTGCTCAGGATACTTAATCAACGAATCTCCTCCACCTCTTTATCCTTGGACCTTGACAATGCAAATGCTAAGTAGCCTATTTAAACAGAATTCAGCTGACAAAAAAAAAAGTTAAATTCTTTCAGTTTACTTTACTTCTTCACACTGCCATCAACCACCAACCACCAGGGAGAAAGAAGCCACATTAATGAAAAGAGGAGGGGTGCGCTAACTGTGTCACAAAAGAGAGATTTTAAAAATGACAGTGGATGCTGGAATCTTAAACAAAATCAGAAAATACTGGATAATCGCAGCAGACCTGACAGCATCTGTGGAGAGAGAAGGGAGATATTGTTTTGAGTCTGGATGACTTTGTCAAAACTTTGACAAAGTGTCACGCAGACTTGAGAAATTTTAAACCTAGCTTGCTCTTACAACTTGGCAAATGTTAAATATCATGTAGTGTTTAATGTCGCATATTTTGCATACAGCAAGGAAAGAATACTCTTTATTCATTACCAGTAGCAAGGATTCTGGACCAAGACCCCAATAATTTAATTTGTTTTGTAAGACTGTGCGGAAAGAATACTTCACTCCAGGAGTGGTTGCACAAAGAAATAGGGATTTGGCATTTTAAAACAAAATGTTATTACTAACACAATATTAAACTCTTTAATCTCACACCCAAAAATGGCTTATAATCGCCCCTGAACAATAATACTCAATACAATAAATATAATACCCTTAATTATTATCTCTATTCCAAATTAAAGAACAAGAAAGGAAAAACACACAGCTCTCAATCCCTCCTACATCCCAATGGCACAGCGGAATACTTGCTTTCCAGAAGAGTTTTGGTTCCTGTTAGAACCCCTGCAGCTTTCCACTTTGTCCTGAGACAAGTCTGCACTGCTTTAAATACAATCTATCTTTGTTTTTTAATTATCCTACCGTCAGAACAAAAGACCAAGTTGCAAACAAATTAACTTCCCAGGCTGTAAACATACTTACTCCCAGGGACTCGCCCTAGTCGAGCAACAGGGGCTGGTTTAGCACAGGAGCTGGTTTAGCACAGGGCTAAATCACTGGCTTTGAAAGCAGATCAAGGCAGGCCAGCACGGTTCAATTCAGTGCATTAGCCCAGGCTTTTTACACTCATCAAATTCACCTCTGGCTTTCTGGTCTTGCAAAACAAGATTAATTAAAAAACATGACCACTGCAGTCAAACACACTCTAACCCAGGCTTTTAACCCTTAATTTGCAAAATTCTTATAATCCAATACATCTAACAGCCTGCATTCGTCAAACTATGGCAAGCCACAATAAGGCAAATCCACAGTGAAACTTGACCATAAGAATAGTCTTTACCCAATCTCTATTCCAGTGTCATTTGTAATTCAGTATGTTGTAGTCCTATGGACAATTACTTGAACATCTAACTTGAACTGCACTCACATCACTTTCTATAATTGTGTTCAGTATCAAAATTTGTCTAACATTGTTATCTTAATATAGATGTACAAACTTTAATCCAATAGCCACTGTAGTTACCTTAAACAGCTGCTAATGCTGCCCTTGCTCTTCATTTTTAAAAGTAATAAAATCTGGAGTAGTAGGGAAGATGTGCTTTAAATGTGAATTCCCTTCGTGCCCACTCCATTCTGTAAAATACTTTTTTATTTAATTGAATTAAAATTTATGCTCTTGAGGGCAGTAACTCTACTCGTGAAAGCGATGCAACCTTGGGCAACTCAGTGTTGTGTGCCTGGCTGAAAAAGACCTGCTTAAATGGTGCATGTCAGCCTATGTATAGTAAGCCGAGTATGCTTTTGGCATCATTAGATAATACTCCTGATTCTCAATGCTGTACTGAAAGCTTCAGTACCTGATGTTTCAATTTCAGCGTGGACTATAACATTTCAATATATAGTCCTTTATCATTAAAGATCTAATTTAGTGGAATAATTCCAATTACGCAAGAGTCTTGACCAGTGCTGTCAGCTGTCAGTTTCTCAATTGTTTGGAATTGTTAGTGTTCTTCAACCCTGTTGTAAGGCACATAACCTGCATTCATCAGATCTTATCGCTACATACTGCCAAGCAGAGGAAGGGTTATTTGGCACTTGTGCTTTTGTTTAGTGTTTAAGGCACAGAAGTGGCAGGAACCTGATGTGTGGTTCCTGAGAAAAGCCTAGTGCTTGGGTGCTAGTTTTAAGAGTAGTGCCATAACTACAATCCTTGCCTTCGGTGAAGCAATTAAAATTCTGCTTTCATTTCTTAAAAGAAACAAGTCTAACCTCCATGAGATTAACATTTTCTCTAATTGTGCTAGTCATTGAACCTGCCTCGCTTGTTCTTCACTCCATTTGTAATATCCTACTTACGCAACCTTTCTCCTTCTCAAACTCACTTTTGTGGGATCTCCAACTCCAATTTAATTCCTTAACCTTCATAGAATTATATAGAAAATACAGCACAAACGCAGGCCATTAGATCCAACCAGTCCATCCAGTCTAGTTCTTCCCAGTCTTTCCCATCTAACCTTTGTTGGGAAAACTCTATTCCCTTTTACCTGACATGCTTATCTAGACTCCCTTAAATTAATTTGTACTATTTGCCTCAACCACACCGTACGGTGGTGAGACCTCCCTTCCTCAAATCTACAGGCTTTTAAAACTTGGGATTTAATGAGTTAATGCCACAATCAGATCAGCCATGATCTTATTGAAAGGTGGAGCAGGCTCGAGGGATCCAATGTCTTACTCCTGCACCTGTTCCTTAAGTTTTTATGTGTCGGTTTTTATTTTAAATGACCCGCTGCATCTAACAAAATGAGAGAGCCTGGTTCGAAATATTCCGGGCAGTTGTCCATGTATATTGATTTATAATAAATCATTAGGAAGCACCACCCAAGTGAGATACATTTTTAATTTAGGAAGTGAGATGGAATTTGAGATGGAATACCTTGTGATAACTAATGTGGTGGCATGCAGGGACAATAAGCCGATGTGGTGGCATGCAGGGACTCTAAGCCAAGAGTATGGATGTGAATTGAAGTATACTAACTTGATTAGCACTGCATACTTTTGATTGTTGATTGACTGGAATTATTTTGGATAACTACAAGTCTAGGAGTTTCTATATGCACTTATTTATACTCATAATTAGTCGGTGTCTGTTTTCTGCATATGTGTCTGTCTTCTGCGTATGTAAGTAATTTGAAAATAACATAAAACAAAAATCTTGTGCACTGTGGAAATAACATGCACTTTTCCAGAGAATTTTGAGTTGCGTTGCAAATATTTAATTGTGGTTTGATCAGACTTCAAACAATCAACAAAGATGTGTTGCATGTATTACACACCATTAAGAAATCAAGCGGTTCTAAAATATCAACATTGTTGATCTAGGGCACTTGACTTTATGATCAATACTGCAACGTTACATCGGCAAATCTGGATTGAAATGCACTTAGTGCAATCCTGACGTATCAGGTGCTCTGTGGGTACAAACTGATCTTGCTCCATAATGAGGTCAGCCAATTTAAATATTTAGACAGCACTTCTAGTGCATGACATGCTGGAAACGCGCACTGGTTAAAGTGATATTGGATATCCGCCATTGTGAAAATATTTGTAGTTTTAAAAAATAAGTCTTTGATTCACACATTGCAACCCATGTTGCAGGACGTCCAGTGTTAACGGGGCGGTACCACCAAGCAGTGGGTGCCCTCTAACTTCTGCATTGACACCTCTTAAAACATGTTTCAATTGGCATTCGTGGAGTACCATTACAGGTTCAAGATGCATTACGTGCGTTTCCCTGATATGATTAGCAGTGGGCCTTTAATGAACTTTGTGCAGATTTTTGTAAAGGCTCTATGGGCAAATGACATAATGTGGTAATGCCATGGGCTCCCTACGCACTGGATCGCAGCTCCAGAATGTGTATGAATGTGTTCCCACGCCTTGGCATAAGGCTTCTGCCGGCACGAAAAAGCATGCTGTCAACCCTCAAAAGATGATGGTAGTAACTGAGAATGTTCATGTCCAAAATGTGAGACACTAGATAATTGGCTTGATTATAGGCAGTATGTGGAGTGCTGTGAAAGAGGAGAGAGAAACCGAAAGTTTAGAGCCCAAACTGCAGAAGGCATGACTGCCAACGGTGGGGGTAAGAAAGTGGAGGCTGCACGAGAGTTATAAATTGGAGCAAG
The DNA here is from genome assembly GCF_902713615.1 of Scyliorhinus canicula. Lineage (NCBI taxonomy): Eukaryota > Metazoa > Chordata > Chondrichthyes > Carcharhiniformes > Scyliorhinidae > Scyliorhinus > Scyliorhinus canicula. The sequence continues at coordinate 180,646,428 of NC_052155.1, read as the reverse complement.
GTCAGGGTTGTAGGGTTGAAGGTCGTTACAGGTCAGCACGGTAGCATGGCAGCACGGTAGCATGGTGGTTAGCATAAATGCTTCACAGCTCCAGGGTCCCAGGTTCAGTTCCCGGCTGGGTCACTGTCTGTGCGGAGTCTGCACGTCCTCCCTGTGTGTGCGCGTGGGTTTCCTCCGGGTGCTCCGGTTTCCTCCCACAGTCCAAAGATGTGCGGGTTAGGTGGATTGGCCATGCTAAATTGCTCGTAGTGTCCTAAAACGTAAGGTTAAGGGGGGGTTGTTGGGTTACGGGTATAGTGTGGATACGTGGGTTTGAGTAGGGTGATCATTGCTCGGCACAACATCGAGGGCCGAATGGCCTGTTCTGTGCTGTACTGTTCTATGTTCTATGTTCTACAGAGATGGGCGAGGCCACAAAGGGATTTGAACATCAGAGAATGTTTAAAACGAGGCATTGCCAGAGTGGGAGCCAGTGTAGGTCAGGGAATGTGGGTGATAGGTGAATGGGGCTTTGTGCAAGTTTCCATATGGCAGACAGAGTTTTGAATGAGCTTTAGATAATTAAGGGTGAAAGATGGGGAGCTGGCTGGGGGAGCATTGGAATATCTGCATCTGGGAAAGCAAAAAAAATGGATGAGGTTTTAGTGGCAGATGAGCTGAAGCAGAGGCAGAAAAGGGTGAAATTTGCGGGTTGGGATGCGGTGGTATTTGTGACACTGTGTGAAGCCGAAGCTCAACCCGGTCAAATATGAAGGCAAGGTTGGAATGATTTTGTCTGAAACTGAGGTTAGGTAGGAGAATGAAATTGGTGGTTTGGGTATAGAGTATGCAGCAAACTTATGACTGTTTCTTTCAAGGCTGAAAATAATTTGAGATGATAGACACCCTTTAAAGAATCAGCCCCCACCATGTTGGCTTATGAATAAGGCATAATTAAGGGTGCGGTCTTATTTCATAATCCACCCCTTCCCAAAAGCAACATCACTCTTATTTGCAATTGATTATTTCACTACCTAATTTGAGCTGTTATTCATTGATTTCTGTTTCCTGTCAAATGGTATTAAAATTTTCCTGTCGTTTTTGGGTTTCCAGGCAGGATGTTTTCTTAAAGATTTAGTACGTTTGGACTTGTTATTGTAATCTACTCCAGAGTTCTTGCACAATTTTCCATTGTGCTTTTCATCTGCTGTAACGTGTTGCACTCAACCTTGGTGAAACCAAACGTAGGTTAAACCCCCTCCCCAGGTGACTGCTAGATCATGTCTCCATTTAGTCATGCAATTAAAATGACAGCTTTCAATATGGCACCAAGGAACCCGAGTAAAACTGAATTCATTGGACATCTGGGGCAAAACTGTCCAGTGGTGGTAAACATACCTAGTACAAAGTAAGATGGTTGTGGCCATTGGAGTCTAATCATCTCAGCCCCAGGAGCTCCCAAGAACAGTGAGTTTGGTCCAACTATCTACAGGTGCTTCATCATTGACCTTTCCACCATCATAAGGTCAGAAGTAGGACTGTGTGCTAATGATTATGCAGTGTTCAATTCCATTCACAATTCCTCAGACAATGAAGCAGTAATCCTGCATTGATGCTCAGGCTGATAATTGGCTGGTGGCATTCACACCACACAAACTGGCAATGTCTCTCTCCAGCAAGAGGGAGCATAACCCACCTCTCCATGATATTCAGTGGGATTACCATCGGCAAGTCGCCCACCATTAACACCCTGTTACACGAGGACTTTTGGTGACGGCGGGCGGGAGGCAGTCGCACGTTGGAGGGCTCCCGCTCAGGAACGGCATTTTCGGGGTCTAACGCCCGGTCCCAGGGGTAACAGAGGAGGCAAAAGCTGGGAGAAGGCACAGTGAAGAAGGATGTCTAGCTGAAAGTCCGGCGGGGAGTGGAAACGTCACCGCGGGGACAGCAAGGAAAATTGAGGCTGGGGCACCAGGGGAGGCCGCATTGCCCAAGGCTGAAGAAATGACTAAGGTGATGGCCGCAGAACTCGAAAGGCAGTTTACAAAACACATGGAGGCGATGAGGAAGGAGATGGGGGCGGTATTGAAAGTGCTGGTGGAGGAGGTGATTGCCCCGGTGAGGGCGGCGGTATTGAACGCAGTGGCGAAGGTACGGGAGCAAGGCGAGGCGCTGAAGGAAGTGGAAGAGACATTGTTACAGCACAGCGATCTACTTATCTCAATGGGGAAGGAGATGGGGGCGGTATTGAAAGTGCTGGTGGAGGAGGTGATTGTCCCGGTGAGGGCGGCGGTATTGAACGCATTGGCGAAGGTACGGGAGCAAGGCGAGGCACTGAAGGAAGTGGAACAGACATTGTTACAGCACAGCGAATTACTTATCTCGACAGGGAAGGAGATGCGGAAGGTGATAGAGATCAGCGAGGGTCTGCCAGCCAAAATGGACGATTGGAAAACAGATCCAGGCAGCAGAATCTGAGGATTGTGGGTCTTCCCGAAGGATTGGAAGGCCCAAGGCCGACTGAGTATTTTGCCACGATGTCGGCGAAGCTATTGGGGGAGGGTGATCTCTCCCGATACGAACTGGATAGGGCTCATCAGTCGTGGAGGCCTGTACCAAAGGAGAGTGAGCCACCAAGAGTAGTGACTCTGTGTTTTCGTAGGTACAGTGTAAAGGAGAAGGTCCTGTGCTGGGCAAAGCAGAAGCGGGTGGTGCAGTGGGCTGGAGCTGGTATATGCATATATCAGGACTTTATGGTGGAGCTGGCGAGGAGGCGGGCTGCCTTCAGCTGGGTGAAGAAAGTGCTGTACATCAGTAAGGTACAGCGCGGCATAGTATACCCAGCTAAGTTGAGGGTGACCTACAAATCCAAGGACTTTTATTTCGGGACGCCGGAAGCAGCAGAGGAGTTTGCAAAGGCAGAAGGACTGTGGCTGAATTGAGAAGTGGTCATGTACTGATGTAGCCTCATGTAACTGTATTTTTTCACTGTGGCGGGTATTCGCCAAAGAGAAGGAATTGGTGGATGTTGAGTCTGGAGATGGGTGTGTAGATAACCTGGGTCACATTGAGATCCAAAAAGACGAGGTGTTGGGCGTCTTGAAAAATATTAAGGTGGATAACTCCCCAGGGCCGGATGGGATCTACCCCAGAATACTGAAGGAAGCTAGAGAGGAAATTGCCGAGGCGTTGACAGAAATCTTTGGATCCTCACTGTCTTCAGGTGATGTCCTGGAGGACTGGAAAATAGCCAATGTTCCTTTGTTTAAGAAGGGTAGCAAGGATAATCCAGGGAACTACAGGCCATTGAGCTTTACGTCAGTGGTAGGGAAATTACTGGAGAGAATTCTTCGAGGCAGGATCTATTCCCATTTGGAAGCAAATGGATATATTAGTGAGAGGCAACATGGTTTTGTGAAGGAATGGTCGTGTCTCACTAACTTGATAGAGTTTTTCGAAGAGATCACAAAGATGATTGATGCAGGTAGGGCAGTGGATGTTGTCTATATGGACTTCAGTAAGGTCCCTCATGGTAGACTGGTACAAAAGGTGAAGTCACGGGATCAGGGGTGAGCTGGCAAGGTGGATACAGAACTGGCTAGGTCATAGAAGGCAGAGAGTAGCAATGGAAGGGTGCTTTTCTGATTGGAGGACTGTGACTAGTGGTGTTCCGCAGGGATCAGTGCTGGGACCTTTGCTGTTCGTAGTGTATATATAAATGATTTGGAGGAAAATGTAACTGGTCTGATTAGTAAGTTTGCAGATGACACAAAGGTTGATGGAATTGCGGATAGCGATGAGGACTGTCAGAGGATACAGAAGAATTTAGATCGTTTGGAGACATGGGCGGTGAGATAGCAGATGGAGTTTAATCTCTACAAATGTGAGGTAATGCATTTTGGGAGGTCTAATGCAGGTAGGGAATATACAGTGAATGGTAGAACCCTCAAGAGTATTGAAAGTCAGAGAGATCTAGGTGTACAGGTCCACAGGTCATTGAAAGGGGCAACACGGGTGGAGAAGGTAGTCAAGAAGGCATACAGCATGTTTGCCTTCATTGGCTGGAGCATTGAGTATAAGAATTGGCAAGTCATGTTGCAGCTGTATAGAACCTTAGTTAGGCCACACGTGGAGTATAGTGTTCAATTCTGGTCGCCACACTACCAGAAGGATGTGGAGTCTTTAGGAGGGTTGGAAGAGATTTACCAGGATGTTGCCTGGTAGGGAGGGCATTAGCTATGAGGAGGTTGAATAAACTTTTGTTTGTTCTCACTGGAACGACGGAGGTTGAGGGGTGACCTGATAGAGGTCTATAAAATTATGAGGGGCATAGACAGAGTGGACAGTCAGGCTTTTCCCCAGGGTAGAGGGGTCAATTACTAGGGGGCATAGGTTTAAGGTGCGAGGGGCAAGGTTTAGAGTAGATGTACGAGGCAGGTTTTTTTTTTACACAGAGGGCAGTGGGTGCCTGGAACTTGCTGCTGGAGGAGGTGGTGGAAGCAGGGACGATAGTGACATTTAAGGGGCATCTTGACAAATACATGAATAGGATGGGAATAGAGGGATATGGACCCAGGAAGTGTAGAAGATTTGAGTTTAGACGGGCAGCATGGTCGCACAGGCTTGGAGGGCCGGAGGGCCTGTTCCTGTGCTGTACTTTTCTTTGATCTTTGTTCTTTGTTCTTGAGTGTATGTGCTAAATGAGCCAACGTTGTATATACTTGGACAAGGGAAGAGAGGGGGCTTTCATTTGCAATGAGGGTTCTTTGGAGCTTGGGTGTGTATGTGGGGTTTGTGTGCGAAAGGGGATTGCTTGGTTTTTCCTGGGGCGGGCAAGGGGGAAAGAGACCTGGGTGGGGGCCTCCACGCTGGCAGGTTTAAGCCGGCCAGTGAACGGGAGTGAGGTGGGGGGAGGGGCTGTGGCGGTGGGGGGGAGGGGCTGCGGCATTGGAGCCTGGCAGAATAGGGCCTGATGACTCTAGCTGGGGTGGAAAGATGGGGGAAGGAACGAAGGTTTGGGGGAGGATTTTTGTAAGAGTAATTGGGGGGGGGGGGGGGGGGGGGGGGGGCTTGTAATGCATGGGTGTCATCTACGGTACTCTTTCGGGGATTGGATGGCACTGAATGTTAGGGGGAGTGGTGGTTGCGAGGGACTGTATAGGTTACTGGTGACCATAGGCGATTCCTAATTCCTTTCTCTTTTATTTCTCCTTTGTCTGTCCTATTTGATGTTTATATTGTCAGGTGGGTCATTGCTTGGGGTGGTGGGAGGATGGGATCGTTTTTGTTGATAAGGAAATTGACTTTGTATTTGTTGCCATTTACTGCTCGTGGGTGGGGTGTAAATTCTGGAGAAAAGATGAAAATGGAGAATAACAATATTTTACAAGCATCCTGTTATACACCATTGATAAGAAACTGAACAGGATCAGCCCTGGCTCCTGGACAGGGGGAGAGACTGGGAGTTCTGCAGTGTGTGAGCCCAAAGCCTGTTTACTACCTACAAGGCACAAGTTGAGTATAATGGAATAGTATTTATTTGCCTAGATGAGTACAGCTTTAACTCCATTTTAACATGGCATATCCAGGACAAAGTCACTGCTTGATCAGTACTCATTCATACAATCCCTCCGCCAGCATAACATGGCTGCAGTGTGTGCCATTTACAGGATACACTGCAGCAACATCTTCTAAACTTGAAACCTCTGCTAGCTAGAAGGACAAGAGCAGCAGATGCACCACCTTGTCCAATCGCACAATAACCTAACTTGGTCGTAGATTACTGTTTCTACATTGTTGCGCAATTAAATTCCTGAAACTACTCACCTGACAGCATTGTGGAAGTTACTTTGTGATATGGACCACAAGAAACCGGCCCACCATAACAATGAATGATGGCGATAAGTAGCTAATGTAAATCCTGTAGCTATGTTTAAGGGGGACGGAGCATATCCAGCTAATTATAGACTAGTCAGCTTTACGTTAGTAGTAGGAAAAGAACAATATCCTTACTAAAGGAGAGGATAGAACATCTAGACATTTTGAATAAAACAATTGAAGAGGGCAATCGCATACCTCTACCACAATATATTAACTCAGTGTTATCACAATTATGTAGTTCGTCCTTGAGGCTGTTTCCCGTCTGGTTGATGCTCTGTCACTGCAAAGTTTCAGCACTTGCGTCTTACTTGGGTGGCTACAGGCCAATCCATAAGGAGACAGAGGCATTGGAGAGGGGGCAGAGAGGATTTACGAGGATGATACCAGAAATGGGTGGGTGTACGTATTGAGAAAGGATTGACATGCTGGGTCTCTTGTCTTGAATAAAGTAAGAAGTCTTACAACACCAGGTTAAAGTCCAACAGGTTTGTTTCAAACACGAGCTTTCAGAGCACTACTCCTTCCTCAGATGAATGAGGAAGGAGCCTGAGGAAGGAGCTACGCTCCGAAAGCTCGTGTTTGAAACAAACCTGTTGGACTTTAACCTGGTGTTGTAAGACTTCTTACTGTGCTCACCCCAGTCCAACGCCGGCATCTCCACATGTCTTGAATAAAGGCTGACCTAATAGAGGTTGCGGAGTGACCTAATACAAAATTACAGAATGTTTTGATCGAGTTGGTACGGAGAAAATGTTTCCTCCTGTGCAGAAGGACGTAACTAGAGGCCGTCTGCATAAGAAAGTCACCAAGAAATCCAGTAGGGAAATTAGAGGAAATTTATTTTACTCCGAGTGGTAAGAATGTGGAACTTGCTACCAGAGGGAGTGGTTGAATTGAATAGTATACATGAATTTAAAGGGGTGCGAGACAAACATTTGAAGTAGAAAGGAATAGATGGTTACAGTGGTAGAATTAGGCGGGAAGAGGCTAGAGTGAAGCATAAAAAAACATACTTCCTATGTAATACTGTCTACACTCTGAAAATTAAATGAAAGAAATATAGTTTTTTTGGATCCAATTCTGGCCGGAACCATTCCCTGACTAGGTAAGCAAAGCAAGATCGATCGCATCTTTAATCTGTCAGTTGCACTATGTTCAGTGACTCCAGCACAGAAGAGAAACCCAGGAGGGTGGCCAGATCCTGCATAAATCCACTCCTGCCCCAATCACAAATTGACTTAATATCCCAGAGCAGGCCCAAACATTTGTTAGGATACCGGACACTCCAGGAGCGAATCCACTGACTGATGGGTATACTTTATATTAAAGCAAACGCTATTTTTAGCACAAGATTAAACACATTAACATCACAAAGTAGGTTACAATTAACAGTTAAACAATTCTTAACAATCATAGGAAACACTTAATCTTCTAACTGGCACCTTCTCTATCTCCAATTAAGCAAAGCCCATCACAGGTCAAAAGCCATTTATAAATAAAATTAGCAAACAGTATTACTTGCTGTACACTTAAGAGATTTCTTGGAAAAACTGCTTGGAGAGAGCATCCCTTTCAGCAAACAGCCTGCAGATCTTTCTGCATGTGTCAGACAGCTGCTTAACCTCACAGCCTTTTGCAAAAGCTCCTCAGCTTAAAGCTCTTGGCAGGCTAAAGATTAAATTGCCTGCTACAGACCTGGCTCCTCCCATCAATTACATCTTTATCCCACTCAGATCCGCTGACCGACTTGCCTAAGTCTAAACACAATGTCTCAAATTATCTACTCTCCAGAGAATCTTCTTTCTATAAACAAAAGTCCATTTGGGATCACTTTGTAAATGTGTACATGGTCGGAATGAATGATATCACTTTTACAACGGCTGCAGTATGGGTGTTGATTCATGGAACTAGATGTAGAGTCCAAAAATGCAGTAGAATGTAACCATAGCTGGCAACCCATTTCTCTTAGTTGGAAAAACAAGGTTTTAGCGAAGGACTCCCATTCAAGGTGTTGTTTGGAACAATCCCTTGCCATACTAATAATTTGACCCAATACATACTACAGTAGCATTGCCTCAGTTGATGGAGTGCACAGGTGATAGCCAAACACAGGCACATTCCGAAATGAACAAGTTGTCTTTGATCTTATCTCATTGCATTTTTGTGCGGTAACCATAGAATCTACAGTGCAGAAGGAGGCCATTCGGCCCATCGAGACTTCACCGGCTTTTGGAAAGAGCACACTCCCCAAGCCCACACCTCCACCCTATCCCCATAACCCAGTAACCCCTCCCAACATTAAGGGCAATTTTGGACACTAAGGGCAATTTAGCATGTCCAGTCCACCGAACCTGCACATCTTTGGACTATGGAAGGAAACCGGAGCACATGGAGGAAACCCACGCACACGGGAAGAACAGGCAATGGCCCAAGCCGGGACTCGAACCTGGGACCCTGGAGCTGCCCAGTATGATTAACATCTACTATCGGAACTGCGGCAAAAATCATTTGGGGAACTTTGTAGGTAGTTGTGATTTTGATATATTTGAACCGCTTCAGTTTGCACGATCATCTACTTATTGTCAGTTTTCGACTTGCAGCGAGACTTTGAGAGTCCCTAGTCAAGGAAATACTTTTCTCCCTCTGAATCTGAGTAAACTGAACATTATAGGGCTGCAAATGGTCCTCCTGGATGCCAGGCACGCTGGTGGTTTGTGCAGAAAGCTTCACCCAGTTGTATTCGTCCACTAACTGAGCATCTGTTGTACTTGAAATATTATGTCCTCTAATGTGTGTGACATTGACCAAATAATAAATATGGTGAAAACAAAACCCGATGTTATAACAACTTTGCCCTGTGTTACTTTTGCCAGTGAAGACACATTGACTGGTCACTGAGATATATTAATATCCATATTCTGTTATGGATACTCATCCTGAGCTAATTAAAGCTCTTGGTTGTTGGATCACTTTTTAACCAATTCTTTGTCTATTCCAGAAGCTAACTATTTTGTTTCTCAAATGGCACTAAATTAGCATGATTATGATCTTAATGCTGCTTTAATATGGTTCTGCAGAAAGCATTAGGCAAGAACTTCTTTTGAAGTAACATTAAGTTTAGCTCCACTGCCTCTTTAATTCAGTGTATATTTGAGCTGTCCAGACCAGGAGTGTTCCCGATTCAATCTTTCAGCTGCACTCAGTCAGTTGATCTCAGCCACAAGCAGTGATGCAGAGACTACAATTGGCCTTGGTGCCTTGGGTTACAAGGGAGAAAATCATCTGCCCTGTTTTCCGACTCCTGCATGTGATGTAATGAGCCCTGTTAGATAAGGAGCGAGCATATGATTGAGATCAGCACTGATTTCTACATGGCATATCTGTTGACTACTGGTCACTTGAAGTCCTGAAAGGTACCGATGGAACACCACATCAGCATGTAACTGATGTCTGCCGTGGCAAGGGAAGAAAATTGACAGAAAGAGAAGGAGTCCCATTGCAACAAAATCCCTCTTCCCATAGATTCTGATTCTTTACAGCAAGGCAAAAAAATAGTACCGACTATTGTAATCAGATTTGAAGATCAATAATTGGAGAATAAAACCCGTTAATCTTGTTTTGCAGTTGTAAGCATTACTGGCAATGCATTCTTTTCTATTAACACTGACTTTTTTTTGCACAAATGCAAAATATTTTTGCATTTAATTAATTGCAGGAAGATAGTGATCCTTCCATCCATGAAAGTCTGGGTATAGAAAATACACTTTGGGCCAGCACAGTAGTAGCTTCTGGTGAGTATGTTATTTGGTTACTCATAGTGTACGACTCGACATTGGAATAGCATATAACCCTTTGAAGTTAATGCCATTTCTTTCAAACTAAGATGAATAAAAGATTTTGTAATTTGTTTTGAATTAAATTACTTGTATCATTGGGTGCTAAAATAACAGTCTGTGGAGATTGTAATATTTAAGGTACAGGATGTTTTAATATTTGTTACACTGATTCCTGCCTAGTAACAGAGGGGGACCTCTGGGAATATTTTGATAGGTTACCTGATCAGGTCAAGGGTCAGAACAATCCTTGAGGCAGTCTGCCTGTCAACAAGTGGCACAAAGACAAAAGGGATAGAAACGGGTCCCAGTTCAGTTAAAGAACTTCAGCCAAGGGGTGGGGTGGGAGCAGACTTTAAGTGAAGAGGCTGTTGGGGCAAAGATGCCCTTTCGAGCAGTGATGTTCTGCTTGGTATAGACATAGGTCTGAAAATGTGCTCGCAAGCTAGTGTTTGAAGAATCTAGGGAGAAGGGATCTTGGAAGGAGCAATTGAAACCCTGAGAGGTGGGCCATTGTTAAAGCTGTCCGAGTAGGAGCAACTTAAGATAATTCCAAGGAGAGATCTTCAAAGGTGGAGCTAGGAATCCTTCAAGAAACAGTTCAATGCATTTGTTTGACTTGGTATTTACTGACGTCTGGATGGATCCTTGAGAAATCCATGGATTTTGTCTTGGTTGCAACTGTCATTTACTCTGCAGTGTGGTGTGTTAGACCACAGTTCATCTGTCCCTAATTCACATGCACCTCCTAGTTACCCTGAATGTTAGAGTATAAGATTCCTACTATGAATTGTTTTATCTTTCTGAATTTTTGCAGTAAAGTTTATTTTTTGCTTGCTCAAAACCCGTGGAATGTGTGACTTTATTCCAAAAGCAGGTGTATTGAATTTCAACCTTTTATATACAACGTTATTGGCCCTGAACGGGATATCCCCCCCCCCCCCCCCAAAAAGCCCAAGGTATAGTCAAGGATCATAAATTTGAAAACTGTTTGGAGATAGTTAAGCATCAGATTATATAGTTTTATATTAGCCCTGTCTTGTTGATGTTCAATATTGGTTGACAGGAAATAATTTTAAGCGTTAACATTTGTATTTCAAAAATTTTAATTTGGGAAATGCATTGAATATTTTTATATAGTGATCTTAAGACTTGAAGCAAACCAACTCTGAATGCAGTTCTGAATTTTTCCTAACACCTTGAAGAATCTAAACATCACAACTAAACTAAAACAATGCTAGTTACGCTAATATTCTGATCAATTCTGATTTATTTTTGGTTATGGTGGGGTCATTATAGTGCCTCTCTGAGAACATGGTTTGTATATTGCAATATAGTACATTGTTTATGAGTATCGCAGATTTAAATTTCAAAATAGTCACATTACTGCCAAATATTTAGGCACCCTGAACGTGGAAGACTTTTCTGCAAGGCTCTTTAACATGCAGTTAACTGTGTACAGCATGCCGTTCGGACAGAGAGGATACCCAATGCAAGGTGCTCTCCACCTCCTGAGTATTCAGTCAGTATTCAAGTACTTTTTTACATTTGTTGTCTTGGGTGACACAGTGGTTAGCACTGCTGCCTCCCAGCTCCAGGGACCCGGGTTCAATTCCAGCCTTGGGTGACTGTCGGGGTTGTTGTGGGTAAGGGTTCAGAGAACCCCAAAGTGTATCATGGAGTTCACCTGACCCACAAATTTTAATAGATTGAGGTATTGGGGAGCACGCGGCCCACTCTACAGGTGTGGTACAGCAGAAATGGAAAAGTATATTGTTAAATCAAAAGAATGCTTATTCTATGAACTCAAGTTAACCTTTTTAAAACATAGTGAACATCCGAGCAACCATTAATTCAAATACAACCCCCAAAGAATACAACACAAGTAATCCTTAAGCTGTCCTTTTAACATCCATAAGACTTTAAAAAAAACAACCTTTAAACAGAAACACATCAGGTTAAAGTCACTACTGAGAGCAGTTACTAGTTTTAAATTACTGAAGGATCGATTTACAGTCTTTAGATTACCGAGAGAGAGACTCGTACACCTTCTGGCTGTGACTGCAGCTATCCAGCTCTGAAAACAAAACTAAAACACACCCTGCAGCAAACAACCTAAAACGAAAGTAAAAAGCTGACACAGCCCAGCTCCACCCAGACTCTGACATCACTGATAACACACATTTCTTAAAGGTACATTTTAAAAATACTCATTTCTTACAGGTACTCTCACATGACTGTGGAGTTTGCACTTTTTACCTATGACTGGGTTTCCTCAGAGTGCTCCCAAAATCCAAAGATGTGCAGGTTAAGTGGATTGGCCATGCTAAATTGCCCCTTAGTATCCAAAGGTTAGGTGGGGTTATGGGGATTGGGTGGAGGCATGCGCTTAAGTAGGATGCTCTTTCCAAGGGCTGGTGCAGACTCGATGGGCCGAATAGCCTCTTGCACTGTAAATTCTATGAGGCTTCAGCATTTGTGATTTGTTTTGCCAAGAGTTTTGTCCAACATGTTAAGAGGAAGAAGGATATTTATGTAAGGCTGAGGAAACAAGTTTCAGATGGCACTTGAGGGATACAAGATAGCCAGGAGGGAACTGAAGAAAGGGATTAGGAGAGCTAAGAGAGGGCATGAAAAATCTTAGGCGGGTAGAATCAAGGAAAACCCCAAGGCCTTTTACACATATGTGAGAAATATGAGAATGACTAGAGCGAGGGTGGGTCCGATGAAGGACAGTAGCGGGAGATTGTGTATTGAGTCAGAAGAGATAGAAGAGGTCTTGAACGAGTACTTTTCTTCAGTATTTACGAATGAGAGGGGCCATATTGTTGGAGAGGACAGTGTGAAACAGACTGGTGAGCTCGAGGAGATACTTGTTAGGAAGGAAGATGTGTTGGGCATTTTGAAAAACTTGAGGATAGACAAGTCCCCCGGGCCTGACAGGATATATCCAAGGATTCTATGGGAAGAAAGAGATGAAATTGCAGAGCCGTTGGCAATGATCTTTTCATCCTCACTGTCAACAGGGGTGGTACCAGGGGATTGGAGAGTGGCGAATGTCGTGCCCCTGTTCAAAAAAGGGAATAGGGATAACCCTGGGAATTACAGGCCAGTTAATCTTACTTCGGTGGTAGGTAAAGTAATGGAAAATGTACTGAAGGATAGGATTTCTGAGCATCTGGAAAGACACTGCTTGATTAGGGATAATCATAGAATCTACAGTGCAGAAGGAGGCCATTCGGCCCATCGAGTCTGCACCGGCTCTTGGAAAGAGCACCCTATCCAAGGTCAACACCTCCACCCTCTCCCCATAACCCCACCCAACACTAAGGGCAATTTTGGACACTAAGGGCAATTTAGCATGGCCAATCCACCTAACCTGCACATCTTTGGACTGTGGGAGGAAACCGGAGCACCCGGAGGAAACTCACGCACACACTGGGAGAACGTGCAGACCCCGCACAGACAGTGACCCAAGCCGGAATCGAACCTGGGACCCTGGAGCTGTGAAGCAATTGTGCTAACCACAATGCTACCGTGCTGCCCACAGATAGTCAGCACGGATTTGTGAGGGGTAGGTCTTGCCTCACAAGTCTTATTGAATTCTTTGAGGAGGTGACCAAGCACGTGGATGAAGGTAAAGCAGTGGATGTAGTGTACATAGATTTTAGTAAGGCATTTGATAAGGTTCCCCATGGTAGGCTTATGCAGAAAGTAAGGAGGCATGGGATAGCGGGAAATTTGGCCAGTTGGATAACGAACTGGCTAACCGATAGAAGTCAGAGTGGTGGTGGATGGCAGATATTCAGCCTGGAGCCCAGTTACCAGTGGTGTACCGCAGGGATCAGTTCTGGGTCCTCTGCTGTTTGTGATTTTCATTAATGACTTGGATGAGGGAGTTGAAGGGTGGGTCAGTAAATTTGCAGACGATACGAAGATTAGTGGAGTTGTCGATAGTGTGGAGGGCTGTTGTCGGCTGCAAAGAGACTTAGATAGGATGCAGAGCTGGGCTGAGAAGTGGCAGATGGAGTTTAACTCTGAAAAGTGAGAGGTTGTCCATTTTGGAAGGACAAATATGAATGCGGAATACAGGGTTAACGGTAGGGTTCTTGGCAATGTGGAGGAGCAGAGAGATCTTGGGGTCTATGTTCATAGATCTTTGAAAGTTGCCACTCAAATGGATAGAGTTGTGAAGAAGGCTTATGGTGTACTCGCGTTCATTAGCAAAGGGATTGAATTTAAGAGCCGTGAGGTGATGATGCAACTGTACAGAACCGTGGTAAGGCCACATTTGGAGTACTGTGCGTAGTTCTGGTCGAATCATTTTGGGAAGGATGTGGAAGCTTTGGAAAAGGTGCAAAGGAGATTTACCATTCCAGATTTACTGGAATGGAGAGTAGGTCCAACGAGGAAAGGTTGAGGGTGCTAGGCCTTTTCTCATTAGAAAGGAGAAGGATGAGGGGCGACTTGATAGAGGTTTATAAGATGATCAGGGCAATAGATAGAGTAGACAGTCGGAGACTTTTTCCCCGGGTGGAACAAACCATTACAAGGGTACTTAAATTAAGGTGAATGGTGGAAGATATAGGGGGATGTCAGAGTAGGTTCTTTACCCAGAGAGTAGTGGGGACATGGAATGCACTGCCTGTGGAAGTAGTTGAGTCAGAAACATTATGGACCTTAAAGCGGCTGTTGGATAGGTACATGGATTACGGTAGAATGATGGGGTGTAGATTAATTTGTTCTTGATCTAGGACAAAAATTCGGCACAACATCGTGGGCCGAAGTGCCTGTTCTGTGCTGTATTTTTCTATGTTCTATGTACTTACCGGTTTCAAAACTTTAAATCTCTTTTTTTCTTCCTCCCGCCCCCGATCCCTCAGCCCTTCTTAGCTCTGAAAAGCTCTCCAGCTTTTTGAGGTTGCGCGATCTCTGATCTTCTCCAATTCGCCCTGATTTTAAGCACTCCATTGTTGGTAGCCATGCCGTCACTGCCTGTTCCCTAGGTGCTGCAGTTCCCTCCCTAAACCATTTGACCTCTCTCTTCTCCTTCATCGTTCTCCTTACAACCTAACTCTTTGACCAAGCTTTTCGTCGCCTGTCCTAATAACTCGTTATGGTGTCGAGTTTGGCACCTATTGAGCGATTTGGGGTTGCTGGTGGCATAGCAAGCTGTTAGCGTGCGAAGAATATCAGCTAGCATTCTCAAAATCCTACGTTTACAGTTGGTCAGATCTAAATTGGCCCTTATACGGTGGTTTTTGTTCTGTTTAGAAACTTGGTGCATAATTGTGTATGCATGGAGAGATTCCTTGCTATTGAGTTAGGTGTTTGTGAGAGGTGCATCGCAGGCATTTTTGCCCTGGATTTATGGAACACCAAGACACTCCATGTCACATGACTGCCAGAGAGTAAAAGAAAACTCGGGGACCTGCACTTGCTGCATGCATGGAAGTGGCAGATACACTTGCGAGTTTCATTCTGCTATTTTAGAACCAGAATACTCAATTAATGTCAGGCACAGGTGGAAAATATTCCCCCTCCCCCCAAACATTTTATGAAATCTGAACCATAAAAAAGAATGGTGTTTGAGATAATCTATTGCAGAGGGTACTGGTGTTTATAATGGAGCTTTAAGGGGCTGCTGAAGGTGTTGCTGACCGTGGTCACATTGCAGCCAGACCCAGCCATGGCAAATAACCACTTAGACAAACAATTTTTAACAGGGGAGGAAAAATTCAACTTGGGAATGTTATCCCAGTGACAACTTCCCCAAATCTGCTGCTGGAGGCAAGGAGGGAAATCCTCAGAACCATCTGAGAACGATTTGGAGAGTGGAAATAATTCTATCTTAAGCAAACACGATGAATCCATCACAAGAGGTTGAGAAATAGAAAGCTATGCTAATACCTGGGGATGAAATTTGAAAAGGAAATTACAAAGTTACTTTCATCTTGAAGTTTTGTAAAGTGCAAGGTATTATATGTTGTATCTGTGATATCTCGCACAACAGGTTTGTGAGAGAAAGAGGCTGGATGCTCCACTTGGGAGACCGTGTTCCCACTGGAACTGAATCATGTGCAATTCACGTTTCCGCTGGGATTGCTGTTTCAACAAAATTCAGGAGTTGCAAATAGCTGAGGTGAATTGCAAGCAATTCGCAGCCCTGCTGGCATCTGATTCGCTGGGGCCAGAATTCACGTTAAATAACCTGACGAGCCCGTTTCGCTGCTCAATGTAGAAATGAAAATGCTGGCCAAAATCGTAGCCAGGCGTACCAGAGGTGGTGGCAGAAGACCAGGTGGGCTATAAGGGTAGATAGCTAACAACGAATATCAGGTGCCTGCTGAACGTGATAATGACCCCATCCAGGGAGAGAACACCAGAGTGATCATCTCCCTGGGTGCATAAAAGGGCCTTTGAAAGAATCTTATGCAAGTGCTCACAGCACTGGAGCAGTTTGGGATTGGAGCAGGGTTCACCGCCTGGGTGAAACTCCTGTACAGTGCTCCCATGGTGAATATGCAGACGAACACCACCAGCTTTAAGTACTTCTAGCTGCACTGAGGTACAAGGCAGGGATGCCTGTTGTCCCTGCTGCTGTTTTCCCTAGTGATCGCACTCAGAGCAGCGAAGAATTGAAAGGGGAAAGGCGACAGAGAGCAGAGAATCTCGCTCTACGAAGGTTGACCTACTCTACGTCGCGGACCCATAAAGGAGCATGGAGGGAATCAAGGTGCTCCTGAAAGAGTTTGGAGCCTTCTCTGGCAACCTGAGCAAAAGTGAGATCTTCTCAATGAACCCGCAAAGGAGGGGGTCACAGCTGGAGGGATTGCCATTTAAACAGGCCAGAAACAAATTCTTCTATTTGATGATCCAAATCATCCATGACTGGACATGGATCCACAAGCGGAACCTGACCAGCCTGGTGGAAGAAGTTCAAAAGGACCTGCAGAGGTGGGACAGACTCCCATTTTCCCTGGCGGGGAGGGTGCAAACGATCAAGATGAACGTACTGCCCAGGTTCCTCTTCCTGTTCAGATCCAAACCGAACTACATCCCCAAGGCCTTTTTCAACTCAGGAAAAATTGATCATGGTGTTTGTTGGGGGAGGGGCGATCCCCAAAAAAGTCCTGCAAAGAACGAGAAGCAGGGGGGGGCCTAGTCCTCCCAAACCCTGCAATATTACCACTGGGCAGCAACAGTGGAAAAAGTAAAGGGATGGATCAGCACGGTAGCATAGTTGTTAGCACAGTTGCTTCACAGCTCCAGGGTCCCAGGTTCGATTCCCGGCATGGGTCAATGTCTGTGCGGGCTCTGCACGTTCTCCCCGTGTCTGCGTGGGTTTCCTCTGGGTGCTCCGGTTTCCTCCCACAGTCTAAAGATGTGCTGGTTAGATGCATTGGCCATGTTAAATTGTCCTTGGTGTCCAAAAAGGCTAGGTGGGGTTACTTGGTTACTGGGATAGGGTGGAGGCGTCGGCTTAAGTAGGGTGCTCTTTCCAAGAGCTGGTGCAGACTCGATGGGCTGAATGGTCGCCTTCTGCACTGTCAATTCTACGATAAAGGAACCGGAAGCCGAAATGCGATATTAGTACAGGTGACCAAATGTCCTGTTACAAGTGGGGTTTAAATATCATGGCAAAGGAGTGAGTGAATGGCTGAGGGGTTTTGGGTGAGAACTGCAAAGCTTTGGGCCCGAAGAGACTGAGGCCAGATTCGGAGGAACTCCCAAATCTGAGGGTCGGGTGGCTGAAAGAGCTTGGAGATGAAGACTGCGTAAGGATTTAAAAACCAGGATGAGAGTTTTAAACGTTGAGATTTTCCTGCACTGGGAGCCAATGTAGATCTGAGAGTATAGGGGTGAGGGCTCAACAGGATCCGACACATGTTAGGATGCAGCCAACATTGTTTTAGATGAGCTCACATTTAAGGAGGACGCAAAGTCGGCGGCCAGCATAAAGAGCATTGGAGAATCGTCAAGTCCAGAGGTTACAAAGACGAGAATGAGGGTTTCAGCAGGAGATGAGTTGAAAAGGGGGCTGTGGTGGGCAATATTATGGAGCCGATCCTCAGAAATGTAGTCTAGTATCATGTCTGTTTGCGTGGCTAGCATTGTATCAAATTCTCATATGGGTAGTAGTCTGTAATCAAAATAACAAGCTTTTGAGTGGGCGTAGGCAGGTTGTAATCGTTTAAACCATTTATTTTTAGATAACTGCAAAACCTGATCGCAGTGAAGCTCACTTCAGTGCAGCTTTTCATTGCACCTAATTTTTCACCATGTAGGGAACCTTTACAGTATTGTGTAAATACCTTTTTCCATAAACTAGTCGGCTTGCAAGTATTTTTGAATTTCTTAATGACTTAATACATAGAGAAGGGCTCCTCCCCAATTTTAAATAATTGGAATAATGGAACTGGCATTTTTCCCTCTGTTGGGGATGCAGTAACATACTAAGATGGTTTATTACAACCCATTAGTTGAAACAAATGCTGAGTGAATGCATTTCCTATTTACATTGCTATATTATACTTGAGGTTTGCTTTGTAATATCCAGCAGGGACGTTCTTGTATCAATATACCACTTATGCCTTATTAATAAACCTTTCAGAAATTGCATCAACTAATAAAAATACTAATGGGACACTTATCGTCTGGATTTATTGCGTCTTATTTTTCCACTGTGCATTGAACCCTCATATACTTACATCAGTCTGGTGTTAGTGATCCTCCACAGTATTGATTTGTGGTCTGTCTCCTCTGTAATTGTCGGTGCAGTGGCAATAGGAGCTGAAAGTTTTGAGGTGTTCCCCATGCAATTCCCTAAGCACTCTTCTCTAGCCTGACCTTGACCCACAGATTGTCCTCGATATGTAGTGACTGCGTGTCTAAACAGGATTTTGTCTGTAACTATCAACCACAGCGAAATTCACAAATTCTCACTACGTTAAGACATTTTTTTCTAGGCATTCTGTGCTGGAAGAAAATTAACCCTCCCGAGTAATGTGTATATGAGAATATACTAGAGACCAAATGAGAATGAAATGGTTTTTGTGGTATAGCTGCAGAATGCTCCTGATGGACTTTTCTTAATTGATAGATGAGAGAATAAGCTGGATGTTTTTTTTTCTAATCTTCTTGGAGTACCAATTTTTAAGTGATGTGCAATAATATGTGCCTTGGTGTGCTCCATGCTATTATATTTAGTGTTCAGAGGGCAAGTAAAGGTCAGAGAAGCCGGTGTGTTCATAGCTTGTTAATGTCGGAAGGTTGGAATTCTGAATTGTTAACAACATTCATTGTGATGCTGGTCTGTCTCTACTGTAATTTAGTACCTTTAATGAGTTGTTTGCTAATTCCCCTCGCCCTCCAAACTGCCAAACGTGATTCACTGAATCTTATTCCCCCCCCCCCCCCCCCCCCCCCCCCAAACCTTCCGTGCTCCAGAAGACTTCAGGAATATACCTTTTTTTTAAAAAATCAGTTCTTCCTCTGTGCTTTTGGATGCATACTCTAATAATACCGATCCTTGAAAAATAATTGCTGAGAAAATATCTTTTGAGATCAAACTGAAATCATAGTAATGAGTAAGATATGGTAATTGATGAATAAGATGTGGTTATTGATCGATCAATCCCTGTTGAGAGTCACTGCTTTCCAGTCTGAAAATGATTTTTTTCATTCGCATCCCCCCCCCCCCCAAAGTTTTCAGACACGTTGAATTCTTTTCACTGTTCTAAAATCCAGCTGCAAAATTTAGCATTAGTTTCCTGGGTGTGGATTCTGTTTATTGATGTGATATACTGTATCTCATTGTTTTGCCATACAAGCCATTGTGTAACATGATACACATTCTTGTCAAGTCAGGCTCTTTACCAGCGTAAATTGGGAACAGCTCCTTGATATGAATATTAAGTTTCATTGTAGCTTCTATTTTTTTACAGGAACGGTGATAGGGGTGGTAATTTATACTGGAAAGGAAACCCGCAGTGTAATGAATACTTCCAATCCCAAAAATAAGGTAAGTTCTAGGATAGTTTTAGTCCAGCTTTATTCTTTTATTCATTGCATTTGTAAAATTTAGTTATTTAAATTGGTCCCTTCGAGTGCTTCAAAATCATGCCAGGCAATTTCTCTCCTGCATCGTTGTATCCTGTTTATTTTGACAAGTTTGTTTTGCAGATATTTACTCTATCTTTTTTGTGCACAAATTGTTGCAGCTCAGGAATCAAGTTTCCAAATGCATAATTTGCCTTGAGACAGCAACCACTTCACAAATCGAGTGTAATGTCAAACATGTTAAGGCATAACAAGATGGTAACTTGTGAATACCAAACAGATTCTTGATGAGTAAATTATATTGACCTACGAGGAACAAGGATGAATCAAATTTGAAATTTTAAGTCTTTTTTTTTGCCTTTTGCTGCTGGCTACCATCTTCTATCATTCTCTTGGTGATCTTTATTTTTTTTGTTCCTGCTTTCAGGCAAGAATGATTTGGTATGCACAAAAATTAATGGAATTTACTTAAAAGTGACCTAGCTTAACATAATTGATCAAAATGGTTTGTGCACTTAATCTATAAAATGCATTTCAATTGGGTAAGAATCTTAACCAGCTGCAGTGATGGCTTTAAGGACCTTTTGGCATCAATACTGCTCTCACTTTTACAGTGCTCCTGTTCGGAATTCACTTAATTGTTCATTTATTGTTTACGTAGTTGTCTATTATTGTACCGACATGGTCTTCTAGTGAAAATGTTCCTTTGCTTAATATAAAGTGGGGCAATTCTGTTTTATCTTCTGGAAAAACATTCAGTACCATTGCATGGGAACTTAAGACCTCAAAGCCAGTCAGAGGGCATCTAATATCGAGTTCTCTTTCAGAAGCGTCCCCAATGTTCCTCATTTTGCGCATTTTCAAGAAATAAGTTACAGATCTTGATTACAGTTAATATTTTATGAATGACGCTGGCACCCACATTTATGTGAAGGCCATATTTTATCGCACGTAATGCAATTGTATGTATCCACAAGTGGAAATGATGCAGCATACTTGATGGAAATTCACTTGATTGAGCTTATCAAAAAAGGCACTACAACTCATCACTTGTGACAATCAGTTGTTTCATAGTATTAATTGTCATAAGTTATTCTAAGCGTGGATCCCTGTGAAAGGAGTGATAATACAAATTGCCTGCAGCAGTTATTGTAAGCCCTAGAGCATATTGATTTGTTTTTCTAATAAAAAGATGCTTTCAAGTGTCTGCCACAGAGGTAGGTGCTCTGAGTCATTGTGTGAATAATAATGGGATGTATCATTATGCTTCCCTTCAGACTAGCATTGTTAGCTCTGAACAATACCAATTTCCTTCAAAATTTGCCTTGCATTATAAGGATCTGTATGGTCATTATTTTTAACAAGTATAATTGT
This sequence comes from Scyliorhinus canicula, assembly GCF_902713615.1. NCBI lineage: Eukaryota > Metazoa > Chordata > Chondrichthyes > Carcharhiniformes > Scyliorhinidae > Scyliorhinus > Scyliorhinus canicula. The sequence goes on along the minus strand of NC_052155.1, from coordinate 180,625,300 downwards.
GGCATGAAGTTAAAATAATCCACGAGTACCATGATAATATATTTAGAGTGCATGCTGCTTTTTAAAATAAAGCTGGCTGTTTGTGCCAATTAGCAAAGTGCTACTCCTGGTAAACCCTACATAAGCTTTGCTAGGCAGCAGAATTTTAGCTGTTACATCAGACGTTACCACATACAGTGTTGAATAAAGTGAGCATTATTATTCAAGCTTGCTGACCACTCAATGCTCAGTAATGTCCTTACTGAGATTAGCCCTAACAGTAGGTCACTGTTCAGAAACAATAAGTATTTACATCAATTAAAAAATATGATAGTTGCAGTGAATTGCAAGTGTTGTAATATTCAAATGCTGACAGTGTTTACTTATTAAATTGTGGCTTGGTGATTTAATCCTGCACTGTGGTTACTTTAAAGTGACGCTGATTTTACTCACACAGGAGGATAGATTTTTGTCAATGCCAACATATTAACCGTGAGAGTATTGAGTTGTCTTTCTGGCTCCCATCAAATATTTCATTATCCTACAGTATCCTATAGGCATACTGAACGTAAATAATTGAAGAGTATTTATTCATTTTTTCCATGTAGAAAAAAGAAACTGAAGAGTTTCTTTGAGATTTTTTTATTTGTTGTCAGTTTTCACAGTAGTCATCAGAGGGTTAACCCTGCAGCTTCAGCAGTGTCCGAGCTTCAAGCATGGAAACCAAGTAGATTCTAGCATGCAGAATTCCGCTCTCATGCGCTTTGATCTAATTGCTGTCAGAATTGAGTTGATTTTCAAATATTGATACTCCGTTAGTGCAGTTATGACCGTATGTATTATCACCTTATTGACTTTTTTGTTGTTGTGACCAGTGTGAAGTTAAACAGCCTGTTTTCACCCCTGTTGAAACAGAGTTCTGTATATGTTTGTTTACTTAAATGCATACATGGAGTGCTGCTCATGAGCCGTCTCCTGTTCAGACCATTTTTTCTGAAGATAGAGGATCAGCTCTTTTCTAATGTAAAATACTACGGGATTCAGTGGTAAAGATGACTTAACAAAAGAAAAAGGTTTCAAAATTTGGCCTTTTGCTTGTTACCTACTCTAGGTGATCTTCTCCACAAGACGCTGTATCAAAATTAATATAACTGGTTTAAATTTGTTGAAATACTCACCTTGAGAAGGAGGTGGTACTATGTGTAACAACATTGTACAACTTTGTTTTAAATCCATTTGTGATGTAGCGGCTTGTCGTGGCTAAGGCAGTCATGTGCAATGCAAAAATTGCATTGCTACAAGAAAGCAAGACAATTAACATCTTAATTTTTCCATGTTTTGCCACTTGTGTTAATGAGTCAGATTTTCTGACTAATTATCAAAGGTAATTACATTTAAATAGTTTAAAATATGACAGATCTGATTCGACAATCTTTTGCATACAAGATATGTTTGAATAGTCTTTTGCTAAGCAATCACTGGAGAGTCACTTGTGCATAAAGTATGGAGGAAATTATGGAGGAAATTATTAAGTATGGAGGGCGACACGGTGGCACAATGGTTAGCACTGCTACCTCATAGCGGCAGCGACCCAGGATCGATTCCAGCCTTGGGTGACTGTCTTTGTGGTATGCACATTCTCCTTGTGTCTGCATAGGATTCCTCTGGGTACTCCGGTATCCTCCCACAGTCCAAGATGTGCAGGTTAGGTGGATTGGCCATGCTAAATTACCCCTTTGTGTCTCAAGATTAGATGGGGCTATGGGGATAGGGCGAGGTTGGGTGCTCGTTCAGAGGGTCGGTGCAGACTCGATGTGCTGAATGGCCTCCTTCTGCACTGTAGGAATTCTAAATAGATTTTGTGGATTTTCACTCCAAACAGTGAACAGTACCAACTTGTACCTAACTTTAAAGCAGTGAAATGTCCCAAGGTGCTTAATTGGAGCATTATAAAACCAAGTCGGACACCAAACCATATGAGGAGATATTATGCCAGGTGACCAAAAGCTTGATGAAAAAGGAAGGTTTGAATGAGCATATTGAATGAGAAGAGTGAATTAGAAAAGGTCTGAGATATAGAGTCATAGAATATTTACAGCATGGACAGAGGCCCTTCGGCCTGTCGTGTAGATGCCGGCCATCAAGCACCTATCTACTCCAATCCCCTTTTTCAGCACTTGGCCCGTAGCTTTGTATACTATGGCATTTCAAGTGTTCATGTAATTACTACTTGAATGTTGTGGGGGTTCCTGCCTCTGCCACCCTTTCAGGCAGTGAGTTCCATATTCCCACCACTCTTTGGGTAAAAATGTTTTTCCTCGCATCCTCTCTAAACCTGCAGCCCGTTATCTTAAATATATATCCCGGTTATTGACCCCTCCGCTAAGGGGAAAGGATCCTCCCTTTCCACCCTATCTTTATTGTCACAAGTAGGCTTACATTAACACTGCAATGAAGTCACTGTGAAAAGCCTCTACCCCTAGCCACCTGTTCGGGTACACAGAGGGAGAATTCAGAATGTCAGAATGTCCAAATTACCTAGCAGCACGTATTTCGGGACTTGTGGGAGGAAACTGGAGCATCCGGCGGAATCCCATGCAGACACGGAGAGAACGTGCAGACTCTGCACAGACAGTGACCCAAGCTGGGATTCGAACCTTGGACCCTGGAGCTCTGAAGAAACAGTGCTAGCCACTGTGCTACCATGCCGCCATGGTATGCCCCTCATAATTGTAAATACCTTAATCAGGTCCCCCCTCACCCTTCTCTGCTCCAAGGAAACTACCCTAGCCTATCCAGTCTCTCTTGATAACTGAAATGCTCCAGCCTTGGTAACATCCTGGTGAATCTCCTCTGCAACCTCTCCAGTGCAATCACTTCCATATAGTGTAGCGACCAGAATTGCACACAGTACTAATGCGGCCTAAACAGCTTTTATACAGCTCCATCAAAACCTCCCTGCTCTTATATTCTATGCCTTGGCTGATAAAGGTACGCATCCAATTTCCCTACCCAACCACCTTATCTATCTGTCCTGCTGTCTTCAGGGATCTATGGACATGCAAACAAAGGTCCCTTTGATCATCTGAACTTCTAGGGTCCTAACATTCATTGTATATTCCCTTGCCTTGCTAGTTCCGCCCAAAAATGCATTACCTCACATTTTACAGGGTTGAGTTTAATTTGCCACTGTTTAAACCAGCCCGTGTATCTCATCCTATGATCTAAGGCTTTCCTATTCATTATTTACCCCACTATCAATGTTTGTGTCCTCGGCAAACTTACTGATCATATCTCCTACATTTACATCCAAATCATTAAGATACACTATAAAGAACAAGGGACCTAGCATCGATGCTGCAGAACACCACTGAACTCAGGCTTCCAGTCATAAAAACAACCTTCGACCGTCATCATCTGCTTCTTGCCACAAAGCCAGTTTTGGATCCAAATTGTCCTGGATCCCATGGGCTATGACCTTCTTGATTAGTCTACCATGCAAGGCCTTGTCAAAAACCATACTGAAGTCCATGTAGATGATTTCACCTGTACCATCCACATCTACACACCTATGTGCGGAGGGAATTCCAGAGCCTACGCAATTGAAGGCAGGGCCACCACTGGTGGAAAAATTTAATTGAAAATGAGAGGCCAGAATTAGAGGAGCACAGATATTTTGGTTATGGGCTGGAGATTATACGATAGGGAGGGGCAAGGCCTTGGCGAGTGGGGGCGGGGGGGTGGGGGGGGGGGGTGGGCGGAATTTGAATACAAGAATATTAATTTTATTGCTCGGATGCCTGACTGAGAGTCTATGACTGCAAGCACAGAAGTGGTAAGGGAATGGGCCAATATGCAAGTCAAGCCATGGGCAGCAGGATTATCTCAAGCTTACAGCGGGGAGGATGTGGGAGACCCAACCAGCAATGAGTTGAAATAGTTGAGCCTAAAGGTAACAAAGGCATGAATGAGGGTTTCAGTAGCAGATTGAACTGAGACGGGCCAAGTTTGACAATGTGACTGAGGGGGAAATGAGTGGCCTGTGTCATGGCACAGATACGAAGCTCTTCTCTGGATCTAATGTGACAGACAGGCTCTGATCAGACTGGCTTAATATCAGACTGCTGCCAGGGGGAGTGATGACTTTGGTAGCGAGCAAAACAAAGTTTGGAGATCAAATAGCACACGACTAAATATATCCACCCTGGTATAACAACGCGGCATATCCCTGTCTTTCAATTTTGTGTGTGAGCATTTGCATTGCTGTTCGTCAGAGAAACCCATCACAATTGGATTTTTCCTAGTGATTTTGCTCATGCATTAATGGTTACATGTCGAGGAAATTGGAAATTAAACTAAACTGGTTTCTGTGCAATTTTTTTTTAAACCAACGTGTCTCATGTCTTCCTGACTTGGTGGCTAGCTGTCCGGGAAAGCTGGAATTAAAATTTAATAAAATAGAAGTTTCAGTGTTGAATTTGGAGGCACCAATTTGGCAGCACGCTGGAAATAAATGTGCGCATGGTATATAATTATGTAAGCTGCTGGCGGCTATCACTGTCCTCAAGAGAAAGCATTGTTAATCTTTTTAAAATAATACGCAAACTACTGCGTTAAAAATACTGAATTAAAAATACCTTTTAACATGTTTTGAGAGAGCTTATTCCAAAAAGATTTGATGCAGATCCTTGATCCTCTTGTAACTTGAAGGGCGATCTGTATGCATGTGCTTAATTAAGCTTGCAAGTTTATTGCTTTTTATTTTGCACAGTTGCAGATTTTCACTTTCTCAAAACAAAAGTATAGTTGCTATTGAATTTACTGAAATTTCTTGAACTTCATCTTGTGAGATAAAGTTGTGCTTACCATTGATAAAGGTCAATTTCAGACCTTAATTAACCAACCGGGATAGATTTTTTTTTTAAACTATGCAGTGTGACATTTTACAAGCAGCTGGCTAATCCTGCATATGGATTTGATGTGTACGTGTTGTCTTGTTTTTTTTTGACCATTTGTTTTTAACAATAACACGCTGTTGTTGAATATTTAATTAATTATATTGAATGTGTTTTAATCAGACCTATAGTATCTGTCGCAGTGTGGTGTTATAGCATTGTTCATTTTATTAAAATTGCGACATGCCTTATTAACTGCTGAATTTGCTTTGGAAAAAGGGGAGATTGCGTTTACTGACAAATCCTGACTGCCTCCTACAGGACATTGTTATCTTGTGTCCGCCAGACAGCTAAATTCTGTTCTTGTGTGTTGTCTCTGAAGGGGTGTAGTGAGAAAATAAGCTGATAAGTAAATAACAAAATAGAAACGTAGTTATCTTGAGGGCTATTATGTGGATCGTGTTATGCATCTTATTCAATTGGAGCTGCAAGAAATTATTCCCTTCAATCGAGCATTATATTTTCAACTTGCCTTTGTGGTGTCAATCTCATTGTCGTCAGTATGGTTATTGCATGAGAAATTGAATTTAAACATTTTACTTGTGACATAGGTATACATGAGATTTTTGTTTATAGGTTCATAGAATTTACAGTGCAGAAGGAGGCCATTTGGCTCATCGTGTCTGCACCGGCTCCTGGAAAAGCACCCTACCCAAGGTTAACACCTCCACCCTATCCCCATAATCCAGTAACCCCACCCAAAACTAAGGGCAATTTATCATGTCCAATCCACCTAACTTGCACATCTTTGGACTGTGGGAGGAAACCGGAGCACCCGGAGGAAACCCACGCACACACGGGGAGGATATGCAGACTCCGCACAGACAGTGACCCAAGCCGGAATCGAACCTGGGACCCTGGAGCTGTGAAGCGATTGTGCTATCCACAATGCTACTGTGCTGCCCATCCACAATGCTACCGTGCTGCCCGAGTTACCTGGATATAAACAGTAAGTTGGGCAGTACAACAAGACACCATAACATAGAACCACCACCTGCATGGAGCTGAGTTTCTAACATTAACCCCATCTCCTGTGGCAGGTTACTGTGTAAATGCCGCACAGGTTCCAATGGGATAAAAGGCGGCATAGCCACTGGACCATGCTTTAGTATCTCCAAGTGAACAGTCAGATTGACATTATTGAAGAATTGGGAACAGGTCACTCATCATGGATCATCCACAGCCAGAATAGCTTGCAATTTATGCAGCGTCTTTAATGGAGTCAAACATCCCAGGGTACTTCACAAGTGTTCTCAAATACAACTTGATGTTGAGTATTGGGATAGATGACAAATAGCTTATGGAATCACAGAATGCGTACAGCACAAAAGGGGAGGCCATTTGCCATATCTTGTCCATGATACCCACGCACCTAGTCCCCACACTCTGCTTTTCTCTGCAGCTCTACAAATTTGTTTGAGTCAGATAATTATCCAATTCCCTCTTGAGAGCCATCACTGAAGCTGCCTCCACCACACTCTCGAGCAGTGCATTCCAGATCCTAACCATTGCTTCAGAAAAAACAGCTTTTCCTCATGTTGCTGTTGTTTATTTTGCTAATCACTTTTTAAATTGGTGCCTTCTGGTTTTGATCCTTCTACCTAAGACCATAAGAAATAGGATCAAAATTAGGCGATTCGGCCCATCGAGTTTGCTCTGCCATTTGATCATGGCTGATGTGTTCCTTTTGCCCATAAACCCCCGATCCCCTTATTAATCATAAAGAACATCAGATATGCGCTTGAGGTTCTGTTACCCACAGGGCTACAGACCAAGAGCTGGAAAGTGGAATTAGACAGAATAGTTCTTTCTTAGAACATAAGAACTCTGAGCAGGAGTAGGCAATTTAGCCTCTGGAGCCTGCCCCACCATTCATTACGATCATGACTAATCTCATCATGGTCTTATCTCCACTGTCCTGCCCGCTCTCCGTAACCCCTCAACCCATTACTAATTAAAAATCTGTCTAACTCCTCAAATGTCCTCACTGTCCCAGCATCCACCGCACTCTGGGGTAGCAAATTCCAAAGATTCACAACCCTTATGGAGAAGTAGTTTCTCCTCATCTCTGTTCTAATTTTCTACCTCTTATCCTGAGACTATGACCTCTTGTTTTAGAATGCCCCACAAGAGGAAGCATCCACTCCACATCTACTTTATCCAAACCGTTCTTCACCTTGCACAACTCAATTCGACCCCCCCTTCCCCATTCTTCTAAACGCTAGAGAGTGTAGGTCTATACTACGCAATCTCTCTTCATAAGACAAACCCACCATAAGACCATTAGACATAGGAGCAAAATTAGGCCACTTGGGCCATCGAGTCTGCTCCACCATTCAAGCATGGCTGATATTTTCTCATCCCCATTCTCCTGCCTTCTCCTCGTAACCCCTGATCTCCCTATTAATCAGGAACCTATCTATCTCTGTCTTATCGACACTGTATTTTGGCCTCCACAGCCTTCTGTGGCAAAGTGTTCCATAGATTCACCACCCTCTGGCTGAATAAATTCCTCCTCATCTCTGTTTTAAAGGATCGTCTCTAGTCTGAGATTGTGCCCTCTGGTTATAATTTTTTATACAAGTGGAATATAAAATAATGAGGGGCATAGATGAGGTCAATCGTCAACATCTTTTCCCAAACGCAGGGGAGTCTAAAACTAGAGGGCATAGATTTACGGTGAGAGTGAAGAGATCAAAAGGGTCCAGAGGGGCAATTTTGTTCAGAGGGTGGCAAGTGTCTGGAATGAGCTATCGGAGGCAGTAGTAGAGGAGGGCACAATTTTGTCTTTTAAAAAGCATTTAGACAGTTATATGGGTCAAGATGGGTATAGAGGGATGTGTGCCAAATGTGGCAATTGGGACTAGCTTAGTGGTTTAAAAACTGGGTGGCATGGACAAGTTGGGCCGAAGGGCTTGTTTCCATGCTGTAAACCTCTATGACACTATCCAGGCCTTGCAGTATCCTGTAAGTTTCAATAAGATCCCCCCTCATCCTTCTAAACTCCAACGAGTACAGACCCAGAGCCCTCAACTGTTCCTCATACAACAAGTTCTTTATTCCAGGGATCATTCTTGTGAACCTCCTCTGGACCCTTTCCAAGGCCAGCACATCCTTCCTTAGATACGGGACCCAAAACTGCTCACACTACTCCAAATGGGGTCTGACCAGGGTCTTATACAGTCTCAGAAGTACATCCTTGCTCTTGTATTCTAGCTCTCTCAGCATGAATGCTAACATTGCATTTGCCTTCCTAACTGCCGACTGAACCTGCACGTTAACCTTGAGAGAATCGTGAACAAGAACTCCCTTTGTGCTTCTGATTTCCTAAGCATTTCCCCATTTAGAAAATACTCTATGCCTCCATTCCTCCTTCCAAACTGCATAACTTCACTTCCACATTGTATTCCATTTGTTACTTTTTTGCCCACTCTCTCAGCCTGTCCAAGTCCTTCTGCAGCCTCCTTGCTTCCTCAATACTACCTGTCCCTCTACATATCTTTGTATCATCTGCAAACTTAGCAACAGTGCCTTCTTCTTAATGCATATTGTAAAAAGTTGTGGTCCCAACACCGACCCCTGAGGCACACCACCATTCATGTCTGCCATCCTGAAAAAGACTCCTTTATCCCCACTTTCTGCCTTCTGCCAGTCAGCCAATCTTCTATCCATGCCATAATCTTACCCTTAACACTATTGGCTCTTAACTTATTTAACAGTCTCCTATGCGGCACCTTCTCTGGATCCTTTCCAGCCCCTCAGAGCTAGGTTTTAAGAAATAGAAGGTGCAGAGAGATTTATGGAGGGAGTTCCTGACCTTAAGGGCCTAGGCAACTGTAAGCTAGGAGTTACATAGGCGTTACATAGAGTTGAAGATTGGAAGGGTGCAGACATCGCGGGTTCTCTGGCTGGAGTAGGTTACAGCGATGGGGAGGGGAGAGGCTGTGGCATTCCAGAAGACACAAGTGTAGAAGCGGCAGTGTTTTGTGCATCAGAACTAGCTGATCCACTAGTCAGGTTATTCCAGTAAGTTATGACACTGGTGTCTACCCAATAATGTAGAAAATCGCTCAAAAATGTTCACGTAGCAAAATGAGAGACAAATCTAAGCCGCTTGTTACCACCCTATCCATCTGCCTCCAAATAGCAATGCTGTGGGAAAATGTCATCCACAGTGCCAGAAACCAGTTTTACTCACGAATGATGCTGCATTTGGGTTGCACCAGCACTTTACTCCAGGCCTACAAGCATGGTGGAGGATATAGATACAAATAATTGACATGAAAATAGTGTTCAATTAGGTATAGAGGCAGCAAATCCTGGAAAAATGGAGCTCAAAGGGGAACTCAGTGGTGTACCGTCTAGTAACTGGAGTCTCATCTTGCATAAAGGAACAGATTGTGGTAGTCATTGGAGATGAATCATAGAATCATAGAATAGAATCATAGAATTTACAGTGCAGGAGGCCATTCGGCCCATTGAGTCTGCACCGGCCCTTTTACAAAGAGCACCCAACTCAAGCCCACATCTCCACCCTATCCCCGTAACCCAGTAACCCCCACTTAACCTTTTTAGACATGAAGGGCAATTTAGCATGGCCAGTCCACCTAACCCACACATCTTTGGACTGTGGGAGGAAACCAGAGCACCCAGAGGAAACCCACGCAGACACGGGGAGAAGGTACAGACTCCGCACAGATAGTGACCCAAGCCGGGAATTGAGCCTGGGACCCTGGAGCTGTGAGGCAGCTGTGCTAACAACTATGCTACTCTGCTGCCCACTATGCTGCCGTGCTGCTTCAGGTTCTTGGGGAAGTCTGTTTTGTCCAGCCAGTCTCACCTGCTTCATTAGTCACATTAATGTCATTAAAAGGTTAGATATGGGGGCTATTTGCTGATAATGTTCCTCAAATTTACTCACTCCCAGCATCCACCGCACTCTGGGGAGTGAACTCCACAGATTCACAACCGTTTGGGAGAAGTAGTTTCTCCTCAACTCCATTTAAAATTTGCTACCTCTTATTCTAAGATTATACCTCTCGTTCTAGAATAAGACTATAAGACACAGGAGCAGAATTAGGCCACTTGGCCCATCGAGTCTGCTCTGCCATTCAATCATCCCCGTTCTCCTGCCTTCTCCCTATAATCCCTGATCCCCATATTAATCAAAACCTATCTATCTCTGTCTTAAAGACACTCAGTGATTTGGCCTCCACAGCCTTCTGCGGCAAAGAGATCCACAGATTCACCACTCTCTGGCTGAAGAAATTCCTCCTCATCTCTGTTTTAAAGGATCGTCCTTTAGTCTGAGATGATGTCCTCTGGTTCTAGTTTTTCTTACAAGTGGAAACATCCTCTCCATGTCCACTCTATCCAGGCCTCTCAGTATCTTGTATGTTTCAATAAGATCCCCTCTCACGCATCCTTTTAAACTCTTAACAAGTACAGACCCAGAGTCCTCAAACAAGTTCTTCATTCCAGGATTCATTCTTGTATACCTCCTCTGGACTCTTTCCAAGGCCAGCACATCCTTCCTTCGATCCAGGGCTCAAAACTGCTTACAATGCCCACAAGAGGAAGCATCAGCTCCACGTCGACTTCATCCACACTGTTTACATATATAACTCAATTTGATCACCAATCATTCTTCTAAACGCTAGAGAGCAAAGGCTTAAACTGTTCAATCTCTCTTCATATGTCATACCCCTCACCTCTGGAATCAACCTAATGAACTTCCTCTGAACTGCCTCCAATGCCACTACATCTTTCCTCTGACGAGGGGACCAAAACTCTGCATAATACTCCAGACATGGTCTTACAAATGCCTTGTATAGTTGCAACAACACTTCCATTCGCTGTAAATGTCAACATTCCATTTGCATTCTTTATTATCTGCAGTATCTGCATGCTAGTTTTCTGTGTCTCATGAACAAAGACATAGAACATAGAACAGTACAGCACAGAACAGGCCCTTCGGCCCTCAATGTTGTGCCGAGCCATGATCACCCTACTCAAACCTACGTATCCACCCTATACCCATAACCCAACAACCCCCCCCTTAACCTTACTTTTATTAGGACACTACGGGCAATTTAGCATGGCCAATCCACCTAACCCGCACATCTTTGGACTGTGGGGGGAAACCGGAGCACCCGGAGGAAACCCACGCACACAGGGGGAGGACGTGCAGACTCCACACAGACAGTGACCCAGCCGGGAAACGAACCTGGGACCTGGGACCCTGGAGCTGTGAAGCATTTATGCTAACCACCCTGCTGCCCCGACACCCTGATCCTTCAGCAACGGAGCACCCTGAAGTGTCTCCTCATTTAGATCATTTGCCTTCCCATTTTTCCGACCAAAATGCATGACCTCACACTTGTCCATGCTAAACTCCCATCTGCCACATTTTGGCCCACTCTCCTAACCTATCTATATTCATTTGTAAGGTTCTTATTTCCTCATTGCAACTTACAGTCACACCTATTTTTGGGTTGTCTGCAAATTTTGCTATAGAACCTTCTATCTCTGTATCCAAGTTATTTGTGTAGATTGTAAATAGCTGGGGCCCAAAGGACTGAACGCTGTGGCACCCGACTAGTTACATCTTCCATTCCATTTATCCCGACTCTCTGTCTACTCTCGGTCAGCCAGTCGTCTTTCCAAGCTAATAAATTACCCCATATCCCATGTGATCTAACCTTGTGAATTAACCTTCTCTGCGGCACCTTCTTAAACGCCTTTCGGAAGTCCAGATATACTATATCTACAGGATAATCTGAAGATGTGGATGAATCTCCCTTCCAGTTTTCTCCTTAAATCGTTCTTTTGTGAAAGTCAGTAAAATTATATATTTGTGCGGGCAAAACCCCACTGATTCACGGATGTTTTTGCAAGGGGTCAGGCAGTCGGGGGAGGGGGCCTGACTTATTATTGGGTGACGAATATTGCGAAGGTGAGGGGATGGTACAAGGGGATGAAGTCATTGTGGGGGCAGAGAGAGAGGAGTGCCTGTAGAAGTTCCAGTTTGAGAAACTTGGTAATGGCTTCGCTTCCGTTCTCCCTGACAAAATGGACTTCCAGTTTGGTGGTGGTGAGGACCTTGAGATTATGGAGACAGTTTAGACAACATTTTAAGCTGGGCACTATGTTGTTGGCCCCAATCTGTGGGAATCATTGCTTTGTACTGGCGGCCCTGGATCGTCATTTGGCACATGGAGAGAGGAGGGCTGGAGTGATTCGGGGATTTGTTTATAAATGGGACGTCTGCTGGTTTTGAGGAATGGTTGGACAAGTACGGTTTTCCAAGAACTAACCTGTTTCGGTGTTATCAGGTATGAGACTTTGTACCCAAGGTGATTTCTTCCTTCCCCCTTGGCAGCCTCACCCTTGTTGATGGATAAGGTTCTTTCAGTGGTGAGTGTAGGAGAAGGGAAGATGTCAAATACTTAATCGGCTTTTGTCGATGGAATAGGTTCCACTGGATGAGGTCAAGAGGAAGTGGGAGAGGGAGCTGGGCCAGGTTTTTGAAGGTGGGGGGCGGGGTGGGGGGGGGGGGGTGGGGCAGGGGGGGGGGGTGGCGGGGCGGGGGGGGGGGGTGGCGAGGCTCAACACAGTTAGCTGATACTCTGGGCTCAGCCTGATTCAGTTTAAGGTGGTTCATAGGGCACATCAGACCAGAGCACAGATGAGTGGATTCTTCTCGGAAGTAGATGATAGGTGTGAGCGGTGTTCTGGGGGGTCCGGCGCATCTTACGCACATGTTGTGATCTTGTTCTAAGCTTATGAGCTTTTGGGTCTCCTTCTTAGGCACCATGTCAGGAATTCTTGGGGTTGAGTTGGAACCTTTGGTGGGTATTTTTGGAGTTTCAGGTTTACTGGAGCTGCAGACGGGGGGGGGGGGGGGGGGGGGGGGGGGCGCGCGAAGGCCGATGCTCTTGCCTTTGCCTTGCTTTATAACCCGAAGAAGAGTTCTGTTTGGTTGGAAGTCTTCGAACCCGGGCAGTGCTGCAGTGTAGTTAAGTGACCTGATTGTGTTCTTATATTGAGAAAAAGTCAAGTATATCTTGAGAGGGTCGATGAAGGGTTCTACCTGAGGTGGCAGTCATTCATTTCCTACTTCAGGGAGCTGGTCGCCGTCAGATGTGTGGGGGGAGATTTAGGAGACTTGCTTTTTTCTCTTTTTGGGTTAGGTTTTGGGGGAATGAGGGGGCGGGTGGAGGGGTTGAAATATTGAAATTGTATGAATATGGTTGTGAAGGTGTTGTACTGGGAATACATTTCTTAGTAAAAATATTTTAAAAATAAAATAAATATCTGTTGCTCTCCCTGCCAACCCTCTCGAGTGCAACCGTAACAACACTGAAGAAGCTTGAAAAGATCCAAAACCTAGCTGTCTACATTATTAACGTCTGTAATGTTAAATTAAATGTCTCCCCTCCACTGATGCACTGTGGTTGCCGTATTTACTATCTACAGGCTGTACTTCAATTGCCAAGCTTACTTCAACACCACTTCCCAGTTCCTGCAACTTCTGCACGAGGAGAGACCACACCAGCAAAATTGAGAGATGATGCCATCACTACCAGGTTCCAATCCAAGCCCCATGCCATACTGACTTAACTAAATGTCACCATTCTTTCCTTATTGGGGTGTTAAAATCCTTAAATTCTCAATGTGGAGGCAACTCCAGCTCTGCAATGGTTCACTGAGAAGACCTGTCACCACCACCTGCAGGTACCGAGAAATGGTTAATACTAATGATGATTAATGATTTTATCTTGAACATCCCATCAACGGAGGAAATAAAACCTCCCCTCAATTGCAGTTCGTGTGCGGCCTTGATGGTAGATTTATATCCTCGCATCCGGTCTCCTCCCACAAGTCTTGAAAGGCAAGCTTGTTTGGTGAATTGAACATTCCGAATTCTCCCTCGGTGTACCCGAGCAGGTGCCAGAATGTGGGGGACTAGGGGCTTTTCGCAGTAACTTCATTGCAGTGTTAATGCAAGCCTACTTGTGATACTAATAACAATTATCATTATTAGTGGTGCACAAAAGACGTGGGCTCGTTACCAAAGGATTGAGTATCCCTTTTGAGCCTTTTCCTTGTGGAGTTTGGCTCATTTTTGGTTGCTGTTTGCTATCATCTTTTGTTTTGTTTGGTATTGTGCATTCCCTCTCTTTAATGTGGCCCGTTGCAACCAATATTAGAAACTTGTCACTTTATTGTATGTTGTTGGCGGAGAAATGGTGAACTGGAATGGTTTCTTGCTCTCGCTCTCTCTTTCCCCCCCAACACACACAAATTGTGAGAGTCTTCATTTTCAACAGCACATCTATATTGACTAAGAACTGCATCTTTGATTCTGTAACGTAATAGGCCACATTGGAAATTTCTGCTGCCCCATATTTTGACTTTTTCTGCTGGATAAGTATGTTTGTTCATTGTCATTAGGTGAGAGTAGCATCACATTAGCAACTTCACGTTGTTTAGAAATGTAAGGAAACAAATTGGTATAAAGTTAATACAGCAATAATACAAATATAAATATTAACATAAAACTGGCATGAAAGCAATCTGCCTGCTCCTTGGATTACATACCACTATTTTCAGTATCTCAACAGATGTATCCAGTAATTAAAGCTTTCATATTTACGTCAAGATGCAAATTCTCAATTTTTATTTTTATTGTGCTTGCCTGCAGTTGTATCTACTCAATTTATTGTATGTTACCTCAGGAAATAGAATTTTTAGATTTTTGCCAAATGTAATGTTACGACTTTATTCAGCAATAAGGCTGTTGCTTTTGAAAGCAAGATCATTTCAATCAAATTTACGATGGTTGGTCTAAATTGGTTTTATTGTCATCTGATAGTGAGGATCTTTGAATTTTGTATAAAAATAATTCCTTCACAAAAAAGATGATTCCATCAAAATTGAATATTGCAGTTCAATGCCTGCCTCAGTAACCTGAAGAATCATGATTTTCAGTCAATTCTGTGGGTAGGTGGCAAATGATTGTGAGAATCCTTTTGCAGATTTGTCCGTCTCCCTTGAATTCGGGCTGCTCTGCAACATTTTGGATTTTACGTCCACTCATACCTGGAAAATCCTTTGTTTTTATGACAAATTTTGTCAGTGTACCTGCATTTGATGAGTCTTAATGTCAGTTGTTACCATTGCATCTGAAACGAAGCAGCAATTTTGCCTTGTAAAGAAAGAAGGACCAGATTCTCTGCTCATTGATACTTGATGGATGAAGTAGTTGTCCTTAGTAATATTCTATATGTTCCTGTAGCAACAAATCAATGATATACTTAAGTATACACAAACGCCGAATGAAATGTGGAACATTTTTGGGCATAAATTGTCATTTGAAAGAATAAGCTCATTCCTTTTCGATTAGTATCAATTCCAGTTTGGAGACTGGAATAAACAGTGACTTTAAACTGTTCTGGCACATTACCCCTTTTTGTTAAATAGAGTAGTGAAGCTGCCATTCCTAAAAACAAAGTAGCTTGGGGTAACTCAAATGTGCTATTAATGTGTTTAATGCAGCAAAATCACGTACAAATAAAAGCTTAATCCCTAAACTCTGTCGACCTCCTCCTATTGTGGAACTGTAGTACCTAGATTAATGCAAAATGAAATGTTTTGTTATGATCTCAAAATTCTAATGAGCTCAGTGTTTCTTGCAGTGCTACATAATTATATTTCAATTCATTGAACAGCATTGCTCTAACTGGAAATTGATATTGTGATACCCTTCAATGTGTGCATTCATCAAAATATGACCACTATCCTCAAGGTGTATAACCTATTTTATTAATAGTTATGGTAGTCGATGGGGCCAGCCTTTCGAGAGTTATAAATAACTAAGCTTCACAACTGCAGATGTAACAATGTCGTTCGGTACCTGCTGACAAATGAGAACTAAGAGTTTAGGTTTGTGTATTTATTTAATTTCATGTTACTACGTTCGGGACTACTGGAAATCCACAATATGAAAGAGGGAAATTATATGTCCGGTTATATCTAGCTGTGCACAGGCTTATGAGAGCAACAGTTTGCACTTTACAGGAGGTATCGTATCTATGGGAAGTGAGAGATTTATTTGAGGAGGTAACATTTTGTGAAATAATTCATCTTCATCGTGTGATCACTGCAGGAAAGAAAAGCTAGCTAACAAGTCTAAGTAATCCTGAATTGAAATTGGATTAAAAAAATTGGGTTTCCACACCTCAACTCCATTCCCTTGGCCCTGCAAGATTATTTTCTTCAAGCGTCCATCCAATTTACTTTTGCAATCATTGGTTGTTTCCATACCCTCTGCTTCGAGGGCAATGAGTTCCAGGTATTACCACTCGCTGTGTAAAACAGTTCTTCCTCTCGTTCCCCCTGCACCTCTTGCCCAAAATCTTAATTCTGTGGTGCCCAAGTCCTTGTACCATCAGCCAATGGCTCGAGTTTTCCCCATGTCTACCTTACCTGAGCCTGTCATACCTTTGTCCACCTCTTAGCAAATCTCCTTTGCTCCAAGGTTCCAATTTAAATCTTACAACCAACTTAAATCTTGCAACTAAAAGCCTGAACCCGGAAACATTCAGGTAAATCACTAGATGGATTCCAATACAACTACATTAATTTTGCAGGTGTGTTCATTTCCCTTTGTCTTTCATCTTACCAAAGCTGATTTTCGGGGTGTGTATAATGTCTTGGACCTCCATTGCTCCTCATACAACTTGATTCCCTGAGAGCAAAGGTCTGTCTATTTCAGTCTTAAATATATTCAATGATGGGCATCCACCTAGGGTAGAAAATTCCAAAGATTCACTACCCTTTGTGTGAAGAAATTTCTCCTCATCTAAATCCCTAAAAACCGTTCCCTGATCCCGTGCTTGCTCCCTGTGTTTTAGATTCCCCAGCGAGGAAATAATCTCTGTGCCTACCCTGTCAAGCCCCTTCAGATACCTTAAGGCTTCAATTATTCATAGAATGTACAGTGCAGAAGGAGGCCATTCGGCCCATCGAGTCTGCCCTGGCTCCTGGAAAGAGCACCCTACCCAAGGTTAACACCTCCACCCTATCCCCATAACCCAGTAACCCCGCCCAACACTAATTTAGGGCAATTTTGGACACTAAGGGCAATTTATCATGGCCAATCCACCTAACCTGCACATCTTTTGGACTGTGGGAGGAAACCGGAGCACCCGGAGGAAACCCACGCACACACGGGGAGGATGTGCAGACTCCGCACAGTGACCCAAGCCGGAATCGAACCTGGGACCCTGGAGCTGTGAAGCGATTGTGATATCCACAATGCTACCGTGCTGCCCACGGTAAAATTATATCACCCTCATTCTTCTAAACTCTAGAATATAGGCCCAATTTACTCAGTTTATCATTGGCCAACCCTCTCATCCCAGCAACCAATCTAATCCACCTTTGCTGCACCACCTCCATATTTAAGGAAGAATCTATTTGCATTGAAGACCAAAACTGCACTTCTGTGCAGATTCTAGCGTATCGCTTCTTGAAGTAGGTTATGAGGAATGTTCTAAACTTGTTTCTTTTGCAGGCAAGAGGAGAATAGGAATAGTGAGATTACAAGAGCTGCGGTCGTTTGATTTTTAACAAAAGACAAAATAAGTAGCATGGTTGGAGACTCGGAGCACAATTTTGAGCTTGGAGATCCCATGAACTGTATAGAACTTCAGTCTTTAAATCCCTGAATCTTGCAATTACGGTTTGAAGACCTAGCTCCATATTTAACCTCTGCAAAGATTGATTCAGTTACAATCCAGTTGGGACTATAACTGAACAGGAACATCCGAGAATGGAGACGTGGCTCAAAGACTTTCACTTGACTGTTTAAAAAAACAATGGGATCATGATACAAAAATCCTTTACTCTCTCTCCACACACACACCCCCCCCCCCCCCCCCCCGCCGCCGCCCCCGTACCACCCTTATTTGAACAATTGTATACAAATTTTAAGATTAACACAGTTTACAAAATAAACCTCAAAGTACAATGGTCTCATAAATACAGAAAGGTAAGACACACTCCTCTCTGAACACAAGTGAATGTCTGTGGGTTTCTCCTCCAAATCCCCCCCTCCCCCAGATGATTCTTATACCGTGAGCTACCTTGTTTCACTGAACTCCAGCTTCTACATGAGTGATTTCAAATTCCACTTTCAAAAGTCACACTTTCAAATCTTTTAAATAATGCTTACCCTCCGCTGCTTTCATCAAGGTGTGGCTTTCAGGTTTTACATCTCTCCCATCAGATTTATTCTGCCTTCAAGACTTTTACACAAACTCTGAGGAACAGCCACCAATTTCTGCAATTATTTCAAATAACGCCTTCTGAACTGTAATAATTTCTCTCAAACCTTAGCACCGCTGCAGATATCTTCCTGGCCTCTCCGATCCAATGCTGTTTCAATGCTGTGACTTTACAGAACCAAGATCTGTTCTGGTTCCCAGTTTACTCTGTTCTGTTGACTCCAGACTCCTTGGAAACTTCTCTTCATTTCTCTAGTTTCCTTACCTCACTGGACTGTTTTCTTAACCATTCCTCCATGAGAGATGTTCCTTCTTTACCCTTCTAAAACCAACTGGTTCTAGCCGAGCTGTGAGAGCTGCCTTCTCTCTCTATCTACCTGAGCACGATTCTGCGGCTCCGTTAGCCGTGGACGCAAATCCCGTAATGGCTGCAACATCTCTCAAGAGGACAAAAACTGGATTTGCACCGGCAAGATTTCAGAATGCATGTTCCCTGGCCCTCGTTGATGATGCGGTCCAGTTCACGCCCAGGAACGGCAAGAACCTGACTTGAAAGAAGTTGAATCTATTTCAGTATCATTAGTGAGCTTATAGTCAAATCTTCAGACCTTGTTGAATCTTTCCATCCGCAAGTGTGATGTCACGCAGGCGCGATTCACTACTGCTTTTTAAAAATGGGAACCAGGCACCATGATCCCCGAGAAGGAGGTGAGAACCTCTCTCCACCTTGTTCCAGGGTGTACAACGGGACAGTATCCACTGTAGAGGGGGGCTGTTCGGGGTATTTGGGGTGGTGGTGGAGGGCAGTGCTTTGGAGGTGCAAGGGGTCCTCTTCTGGGAAGGAGGTTGCGGCTGTTGTGTGTTGTCCTGAAGCCTTCGCCCTGTCTGTTTTAGCAAATGTTCACAGCCTTGATTTAGACCCCTGCCTAAGTGGTTAAGGAAGTGAAAATGAGTGCTTAGTTTTACAGCTGTTAGTGGTATGGGTGTCTCTGGGTGCGGAGCCCATGAGTTGGGGGGGCGAATGTGATGAGACTGACAGAGACCAGCCTAAGGAGCTGCTTGTAAGAGACCATGAGACAGAAGGCAGGATATAACCAGCCTGTGTGGGGGTGGGGGCGGGTGCATTTTGAGATCATGCACTTTCTGCCCAAGAGTCTGAAGTGCAAAGGCACAATAGCAAAAATACCTCATGATGCGACAACCTAATTATGAACAGTGCCTATTAGTGTTGCCTATCTCCATTACAGAGAGTAATTGACCCTCTAACATTCCTGAGACTGAAGCTTGTCAAACTAATTGACCATCATGAGTTGAGCCGTAACAACATCAGCTGCCCATATTCTCACTCAAAATAGTTCAAAGTCAAGGAGAGGTGTGGAAAGTTATGCATCAAGAATTAAAGAGTTGGTGCTGGGGATTGAAAGGGAATATGTGTGCATAATAGCCAAAACCCAGTGCATGCCATAGAGGAAACAGAAATCCTTACTTAGTTGGACATGTTTAAGAGCCCTGTCAACCATAGTGGGTGGGAAACAACAATAATGGAAGAATGAAGACATCTCAGCAGCACCTTTTTGGAAAGTGGCATGTTTGGAACAGATGTGATGGAGACTAAGGAACTGGGAGAATTGGATGGAGTCCTTACAGGATGTGGGATGTGAAGAGCTATAGTCGATGGGTTTTTAATGGATACTAGTGGACAGTCTATCCCCAGAAAATGAAATAGAAAGGCTAAGGAAGGGAAGTGTCGGAGATGGACCATGTGAAAGTGATAGAGGGATGGAAATTGGAAGCAAAATTAATAATTTTTTCTGGGTCCAGACAGGAACATGAAGTGGCACTGAAACAGTTGTCGATGTACCGAGTTGTAGGATGGGGATTGAGTCGGACTGGAACAAGGAACCTTCCACTTACCCTATAAAAGACCCACACAAAACTGGGACCCATGCAGGGACCCATATCCACACCTTTGGTTTGAGGGAAATGAGACATGTTGAAGGAGAAATTGTTCAATGAGAGAACAAGTTCAGCCAGATGGAGGAGAGTGGTGGAGGATGGAGCTTGTTCAGGCCTCTGTTTGAGAAAGAAGCAGAGAGCCCTCAGACCATCCCAGTGGGGAATGGAGGTATAGAGGAATTGAACATCCAAGGTAAAGAGAAGGCAGTGGGAGGAATCATGAATGTAGATGGAAAGGGATTGGAGAGGGGAATGGGGGGTTTGGGTGGTGGTTTGAGGACGATGCTGGACGGAAGGGTGCTGTGTGGTGGCAGCATGCGAGTTCAAGGTGACATTTTGAGGGTAACAGAAAGGTCAGTTCCGAAGAAGAGATTGGGGGCACATGCCGTTGCAGATCGTTAAGGCCATTTAGCTTTATTCCTCTTAGTCAGGCTGATGGCACTGACCAGTGCTTCCGCCATTCCCAGGCAGGATTGGTGACCTTGCTGGAGGGTCTCCTGCCAACCCAAGGGTAGATTGTGGCCTGTTTCTCCTCCACAGCATGCAGCAATTGAAGGCCCCTTTCCGAATGTCTGGGAGCTGATCATCTAGCAGCCAGCCTCCTGGCTTGAATGAGAGCGAGTGATATGCAGCCATGTAAATGCAGTGCACTCTTCATTCAAGTGCTCAGACGATGCCTTGGGCAGGCAAATCAGATGATGAAAGAAACAGTAGTGCAAACCTTCAGGCGCGGTGCTTTCCACAGGGTTGGGGGGGGGGGGGGGGAAAGAGGGAGAAGTGGCTAAAGATCGTGCTCCGGATCGTGCTGCCAGGGCCAGTGGGAATTGCACTGATTTTCTCGCCGAAAGCAACGTTGCCATTTTTTCCTGCAAAATTCCAACCGCATCTCCAACTGCAATCAAGTTAGCTAAACTAAAACTTAAACGCTTCTCTACCTTACAAAACCCCAGTTGCTAAGCAGCCACTGTTGGTTTATTTACTCTTGACACAGTAGCCTTCTCTAAGCACAGTAGATTCGCAGTTGGAATTCAAACCAACCCCCGCACATGCAAACACCTTTGTCCAGCATGAACCGAACTATAAATTGTACCCTCCCAGGTACAGAAATATGAAATTAAAGCCACTTAAATCTGTACCTTATTTCTAATGTTTACCAATACAAATATAAATCCCTTAAATTACTTTAATTTTCTTAGCACAACACTAGAGTGAATATCATCTACATTGATTATACATTTTGCATTTTGGTGCAACAACGTTGCTGAATATCAATTTTAAGAAAATAAGACAGCTAAATTCTGCAACATTGCAGACTAATTTTTCTAAGTATGTTCTCATTTAATAATCATTGCCCAGGCAAGTAGAACTGTTGATTTTGCTGAAAGGCTACTTTAGATGTGAATGCCTGAGCCAAGATGGTGATTATGTCCATGCAATTTTATCCCCATATACTTTCCTTGTATCCCGATTTTAAAAATACAGAAGTCCATGTTCTTCACCTGTTTGAGCAAATTTCCCCACACTCCATTTATTGCCAGCATCTCTTAAACTGTTAATTCATGATTGGGCATTGTCTAATATGGTTTGCCAATCCTGATATGAGAGTCTAGGAGTCGGTACCGGTAGAATCTGTGATGGTAGAGGTGGTATAAACATACTTCTGTTTGAAAATTACACAATCAGTGGACAGTGGCAGGAGTAAAAACACTTCTTTTTTCATGTGTAATTTTGGCTTACTTTGATTCTCCTAGCTAACCGTCCGAATGTCAATTCAAGGCTGCTGAGGTCACTTGGAGACCTCTAACCAGTGCCTTTTTTTTTGTTAATTAAGACTGGCTAATGACCCAACGTTATAGATTCCTAATCTGCATATTTTGGTATTGCATGAGGTAATGCATTTGATCTATCAGCCATTGACAGAAGGATTTATGTTTCCAGTTAACATTTGGTATAATGCTGGAACACCTTTTCTGTCATGCTTTCCTTGATTGCGTCTTCTATGTGAAACTGAACAACTCATTTATAGAAAAATGCACCCAGTATTGGGTTTCGACCACCGTTACGCATTAAACTTAAAAGAAATATGCCTAAATAGCTTTGGAGATTAGGACCAAATTGCTCATAATGAAGAAAACTGTTGCTTGTTTGCAGCTGGTGTGCAGATTTGGTCGATTTCTGCACCTCCTATTGCACTTTTAATGTTTTCCTTTATTTTAATTGCATTTTTAACCTTTTTGATCGTTTAGTTGCGTCAGCTGACAGGTTTTTTTTTACACCATGCCTTTTAAATGTTCTCACCCTTAAAAATAAGTGGGTGGAATATTTCACTCAAATCAGGAAACTGCTGATTGCTCCTCTCCCTTTTAAAAATGAATAAAACAAACTGGATTATAAGTGGGTTGTTCTGTATGATGCAGATTTGTAGCCCCCAACAAAATCTTCTACTTAAAATATAGGGAATCTTTTAAATATTGCAGTTGCGTGATTTGAATTAATGTAATCTTGTCATTTAATTATCCGTTACGTTTGCAGCAGTAATTTTGTTTCCTTCAGAATTTTTGTATTTCTCGGTCATTAAATTATTTAAACTGATTCGAATGGAGTGACTGCAGTTGTGCCAGTTTCTTGCAGTTTAATGTTATAGCCATGTTGTTTTCTTCCTGTGGTAGAATAACTAATTTGTTTTTGAGTGCTTGGAAGTTTGATAGTTATTGTACATTACAAGAGTTTCCTTGTGGTGGATTTGCTACTTTTCACTGACCCTTAACCGCCATCTGGTATGAATTCAGAGTACTTCTGTCATCTGCAGCTAATTACTGTCACCTGCACGTTGCATTCACCACAATACTTTGATATCGTGTTAGTTACTGAAATGAGTCATTTATCAGCTCGCTTGCATGCACCAGGTCTCTTTTAAAGAAGGTTAAATTGCAAGTTAAAAATGTAAAATCTCTGCCACACAAACCACGTACATATCAGTCCTTGGTTTCATCTGAAACATAGGGTTTTGGACATCGTCCTCAGGAAGCAGGTTAAAGATGCAATTTTCCTTCAGTTTCTTTTTTCCGTAAGCATATGAATTGCCCCGTTATGTATACCTGGTAAACTTCAGCAAGGGCAGCAGCTCCAAGATCATACACGTATTGTGTTAATGTATTTTGGCCCTAATTTCAAGAAACTGAGGACTATCCTGATTTATGATTTAAATTGTCCCCAGTGGCACTTGCACAGCTGACAATTGAGAACTGGAAAGATGTGTATACAGAAGAGTTTACAAAATGAAGCCAGCTGTGTTTCCCTACATATTGTGGCTTCCTGACATGCATCATTAAACCTTATTAGCTACTTCCTTTTGCAGAGATTCTTGTAGACTCGAACCCTGCATATTAGCAGTTTCTGTCTCTCCAACTGGAAATTATTTCCTTTATTGTAGAGTGTCACCCGCTATAGTTTCTGATGTGTAGTAATTGGTACTTTGGAGTATAATCATAGTGAAATACCACTCCATGCATTTCTTTATTTGGAAATTAATACAGACCTTTTTACTTTATCTGTCAATCTGGGCAACTTTTCCCATAAGTCCAAATGTTAAGATTTCTTACAAACCATTAAGTATGAAATCAATCATCAAATGTTTCATAGGAGCAAGAGTAATGTACACCAAAATAACAAAACAAAGTTGAAATTAAACTAGTTTTTATGTCAATGGTTGCAAAATAATAAAGTGACCATTAAAAAACGGTTTCAGTGAGTTGACAGCGGACTAATAGTAGGAAATAAGCAAGAAAGTATTATTATTTTACAATGTGGGTTAGATTATTAAAATAAATGTTAGGAATTGAAAATAATGGTTTAGAAGGTAAAGTGGATTTGTGAAGCCATGAGGGGAATTGCACAGTGTGAACTCTATTCTTAAGGTACTGTGATATGTAATTTTTATGATTGGTATACAATTATACATCAGTTATAAATACATCAAGAAAAGTTTTATGGGGTCAGATACAAATGTCAAGTTGTTGTGACTCCCTTCCAGTTCAAAATTACCAATCTTCAATTACAATTATACACACTATCGCTTTCAAACTCTGCGGTAAATGTTGCAGGCAACCAGAGTGAAACAAAAACTGAAATGTACTGTTTTTATTTTTCAAACCAGAGCAGTGTTTGACTTTACTATCAAGACAGAGGTGTGTCTATTATAGTGGGGGTTTTTTTTTTACTTTCATGAAGAATATCAAAAGTTTTAGCTTTTAAGGTGTTTGCACCTGTGACTAACGTAGACCTTGGAATTAGCGACCCTGCTGCCATTGTTTTATAATGTTGCCCGTTTTGATCCCAACAGCGTCGCCAATACTGTTGCTAATATTAATGATATATCCCTTCTATCGATCAAATGACCAGACAACCAATTAGTTCAAAAGATGATTTATATACATAAGAGTTACCTCGACATGCAAACACAATATCTACTACGAGTTAAACTACACCTATCAGCCACAATAACCTATACTTAACTTCAGGGTGACCGGCACTATGCAAATGGATAAGGCCTTTATCTGGATTTCACTTGGCTGGTTCAAAGAAAGCAGCTCTGTCTCTGCTGGGTTCGTCCATCAGGTAGTGATCGTTGGTCTTGAACTTGGCTGGCTGTTCCTTCTGCAATTGGGTGGCACTGACCGAATCCAAAAGAGATAGAACACGTGGCTGTGCTCTCTTTTATCCCTCTCTGATTTTGTGCTCTTTGAAGCGGTCCTTAACCTTGGACCCAATGGTTCGACAGGGCTCTGATCACTGTCTTTGATTTCGGCCAATAAAGGGCTGGGTGCCTTGGTAGCTGGGCAGGTCCTTAGCGGTCATTGATCTTGGCAGTTGGGCTTTCTGAGTAAAGGGAGTGGTGCCGATCAGTCCGTGGCTGTATCGGTTTCTTGATTGGAGTTCTATTGTCCTGGAAAAATGGGCCATTGAAATGCAAACGAGCAGGGCTTTCGATCAGGCTTAGTTACCTGTGTTTCAGATACACATAGGCCCTGTATCTGTCTGAGTCCTGAGTTGGTCATAATTCCCATGGTCCTTTGCAGGTGGCCATCTTAGATGGCTACATCCCGTCCTCTTGATCCTGAACGCAAAGCGTGGTGTATCACACTATTGATCCCTGTTCATCCTTGGTGGACTGGTCACCCTTGGTCAAGGCAAGGTTCTACTCTATCTTATGGTTTGGGACATTTACCTAATATTTCATTAATACATTTAAAAATTAATTCATCTCTAACGGTCACTATAAAACATTTAATTTATCATCACTGTTGATCTCTAGCTGACACTATCTAAGCTACTCTCATGCTGCTGGTAGATATCAAAGAACTTATATACAGTACAAAATTTAAAACAGCAGCATCACATTTCTACTTAATCCTAATAAAGTTAAAGAGGTACATGATTTATTCTTAGCAGCGATTGGTACATGAATTCAATTTTGTTGAATTCCAAAGAAGGGGGATGGGGACTGTATATATCGGGGAGCTGGAGGCCTTTGCTCACTATTTACAGAGTCAAAGTGTCTGAATGACCATGCAGATTATTGCAATTGCTAGAAGGGCCTCCACTATGTATGAAAGGGGGTTCCTTTTGGCAATGTTTTCGCACCAAGTGGGGGTTTCGATGTCTGTCTTTGCGTGTGGTGTAGTGTCCCGGCTGGTGGTGGCCTGTTGTGTGATAGTGTTTGGGGCTGGTGTGGGGTTTGTAACAAGAGTCCGTTGCGCGCGCAGTTGCAGAAGTCCAGCAATGATCCAAACGCATGTCAGCAGTCCTTGCTTCATCCTGTGTTTGCTGTTTTCCGGGTAATCCTGGGGGTGCAAGCATAGTATCTGTTATTATCTTTGGTTAATATCTCATTTTATTAGTCTTTCTCTCGTTACTCCAATTGCCCGTTATGATTGTCACCATGCGTGACTCCCTCATTTTTTTTGAAATACCATGTTGGATTGGCAAGAAATGCAAATTTTTAAGTACAGAGACTCTCGCAGCTTGTGGTCGACGCGGGGAGTGGGCGGACAGTTGTTCCGACCACTCTTTTCTTTACTTGCAACCTGTGGTGGTTGAGGCTTATCTTAACCAGCCGGATTTTGGGGCGGCCAGTTTTATAGAGTTTCGCCCCAGGGTTCAAAGATAGTTTGCATGTAAAAGCGTGTATAGCAACCAATTGTGTCATATGTGTAAATAGCAGGTGGGGAGCGACCAGGGGGTTGCAAAAGGTAAGAAAGAAGGGGTGAGCGTACAGAAAGTGGCAAAATGCATTCTTTAAACCACAACCAAAGGGAGAGCAGAGAAGGTGAAACTGGGGCCTGCCAAAGACAGTGTAGGGAACCATTCCAGAGAGTATGAAGTGACGGGAACATGAGGTGCATGTAGGCCGCTGCAGGATAAGAATGGGTGGAATCTCTGGGTAGGGCGGGGTTTAGTGCCTTTACTCCACTACCCGAGCTTAACTGATCGGATGCATTTGGGGTCCTCTGGTAGGGCGGGGAGCAGTGCCGTTACTCCCTATCCAGGTGACCTGGGTAGACGGTAAGAGTTTGTAGTTGTGTGGAAACTTGTCATAAAGACCGGGAGAACAGTGATCTGTTTCTCGCCAAACTTGTACCTTTAACTGTCATAGGGCATTGTACCCTGGAATCAGGAGAGTAGTTTTGTGTCGAGCGACATGAATTAAAACCATGTAGTAGAAAAAATAAGGAAAAAGGCGGGCAGGCTCCATCAGAGCTTGGACACCTTAATACTTAGGCGGTGTCTCTTTCTCATCATCTGGACACCTCAGGGTTCTGTACCAGTGTTGTAAAAGCATTACCAAAACGAGAGTCAGTATCTGAATCATCACCATCTCCCGGTTGCCAGACTTGTGCCTGCCGTTTCTGTGCCTTGTCCGCCTGGACCATCAGATAGTCCGAATCGTCATGCCTTACTAGTCTGCAAGAGTTGTCGTGATGCCAAAGAGGGGCTTGTTTGTCGTGAGGCGTATGGACAGTGGGAGTGGAGGGCAAGTTACTGTGGTTCGGCTGTGGCTGGGGGAGGGCATATAGGGGGGTCAAAGATATCTAAATCATGGTTCCAGGGGCTGGGCTGACTGGGGGCAGAGAGATCGTGCCAGTGTTCAGAGATAGTAATCAAATGCGGGAAGCTCTCGCTGTCGTCAGAGTCAAGTTCGAGGTGAACGTCTGTATCTGTGGGCGGAGACAAGTTCGGGTCTGTGGTCATGGACAAATGCCGTCATGGCTGGGGGAGGGTTGGCGTAGGGGGTCGGACTAGGTTGTCGATGGGCAGGACGGAATCGTCTCCTATTGCCAGAGAGATGTGGTGGGAGTGGCTACATTGGGATCCGTAGACTTTGAGTTGGTTGATGTGGAACCAACCAGTTTTACCGTTGGGGTACGTTCTCTTGTACACTTTGTCGGAAATGAAGTAGAGTCCTGCAAATTTGGGGGAAGAGGAAAGAACTGGGGTTCTAAAGTGAAGCCATTACTTGCTGACTGACTGTGTACTCTACGGGGTGGTGGGTAGTCTAGCAAATGCACCCTGCGATTTTTAATTTTCCAGGCAAGAGAAAATTAGCAGAATACGTGATTCAGGCATTTTGAGGTTTGCATTCCTTATTTGGAGGTTCTTCTGGGTTTGTCTTTGAGCTCTTTACTGAGGGGTACTTGTGTCTCTTTCATTTAATTTCCAATTGTTAATATAAGTAGGACTGGAATAATCATAGATGCATCACATAGGTTTCTGCCTTTTGACTAGTCCCCATCCTTGACCAGCTAACAATGTAATTGTTTATTTAATCTGGTAACATTGATTTTAAGACGGGTGGAGATTTCAATAAAATGAGAAACCATAGTTCACACCATAGTAATCGATAATGGTAGAAGACTTTAGTGGATGACCATTGCTAGCTCAAGGGTGTGTGTGTGTATGTGGGATTATTACTTTTAGTTCAGAACCTGATTACACAGTATAATGTAGTGATGTACATTCTCATTTTGGAACGTGTAAAATTAAATTTATTGTGAAGTCTCATTCTGAACGCTTCCAAGATGGTGCACCAGCTGAGAACTCTATCATCTTCGCCATTGTTCTTCCAGGAGATACTGAAAGAGTTTTGCCCACAATACCCACTCCACGACTAAAGATAAAAGAGCCAGTTGCAGCTGAACTTGCAAAACTGGTTGACGGATTGGGTGCAAAGCTGGTTTCATCCAACCGACTGATGTCAAATGAGAGCTAATCATAATAATAATCTTTATTGTCACAAGTAGGCTTACATTAACACTGCAATGACGTTACTGTGAAAAGCCCCAAGTCGCCACATTCCGGCGCCTGTTCGGGTACACAGGGAGAATTCAGAATGTCCAATTCACCTGACGAGCACGTCTTTTGGGACTTGTGGGAGGAAACCGGAGCACCCGGAGGAAACCCACGCAGACACTGGGAGAACGTGCAGTCTCCACACAGACAGTGACCCAAGCCGGGAATCGAACCTGGGACCCTGGAGCTGTGAAGGAACCCACTGTGCTACCGTGCTGCCCACGGGTGGGATTTATTGCGACTGACCCCACTTAGGAACCTCGGAAAAACAAAAACTGCAAATTTGCCAGTCAAAGTGAAGAATGGTAACGATGGCATGGACCCTGGTTTTAGACCATCCGAAAGTGACTTCATGTTGCAGCCTTGTAACAGCATTGAAACCGCTCAAACTCAATATATTGCCAGTAGGGAATTGACTTCCATTCTGTGTGTCTTCGGTCTATTTCAGTTGAACTCGGTTCCAAAAATGTAAATTCTTTATCTTGTCTAACACATCATCTCTTCCCTCTCCCTCTCTCTCTCTCTCTCTCTCTCTCTCTCCCCCCCCTCCCCGCCCCCACTCCATCTGTGTATTTTGAAGCATTTTCTCTTTTTTTATTGTTGTGTCACTAGCTAGAGAAAGATGCTTGGCTGCTTACCCCACACATCCGCCACATTCAGTTGTAGGTGAAACAGTTAGTGTATTTGCATACAGAATATAGCTTGGTTTCAGTGGAAACTGTTGGTATGATTGACAATTTCAGGGAAAATAAACTCGAGATGCATCAGAATCCAAAGCTCTAGAGTTGCACAGAATGGTAGTGTTCACGTTTGCAACATTTCTGGCTCAGAATTAATTGTGATGCTTGTTTTAGATAAGATTGTGAAATTGAATTTACTTCTGGCATAAAAATGTAATGTTGAGACGCAAAATTAAAAAAAAAAGTGCCCAATCTCTGTGCCATAAATATCGCTATCGGTGTTTCATTAACTGGCCTGCCCAAATGTAAAATGTCAAGCTGAAACTCAAAGCAAAAAAGTTAATGTAGTGCAATAAAGCTAGTGTCCTTTTAACTTTGTGTTTTCCCATGCACTACAGTGTATCTGATTACAGTCAGGGTTTCAGGAAATGGTAGCCAGTGTTGTACAAATGTAATTAGTGCTACATTAACATGGATTATTGTGTATAAAGTACATTTTGTTTACAGGCAGTTTTGTTTTTATTTTATTTAATATGGTGTTTTACTGTATTTTTGTCAGATTATCATTGTTGCCTATTAATTAAGTGCTGACATGAGTATGGCTTGTCATGGAAGCCTCCACTTACTTTTTGTGTTCAATTCTTTCTCGCTTTTGATGAACCAATTACAAATCAGATGTTTTTGTAGTGTGTGGATTGAAAGTGATGGTTACACTGTGTGGGAAAGGGAAAATGTTATGCAGCACTTATTGACCAAGAATTGTTTCTCTTTGTTGTACCAGAGCAGAACTTACCATATTTATGAGGTGGCAGTTCATTGGAGCCGTGACTTTTTTCCAAGGGAACAGTAGTATTCTTTGCTGAATTTTCCGTATAGAGTTTCACAGTTTTTTCCGCTGTTTATGATGCAGGGGGAACGGTCTCAGTCAGTAGTTTATGCATATTGTGAGACAGTGATTCTTTATTTTATTACAAAAAAAGACCAACTTTAGACGGCCAGATTAAATCATTCCTTTCACTTTTAATGGGATTTAGATGAATAGAGCAAAATATGCACTTTGCATTCATTGATAGCATCTTTACGTTGAGGTAATTGAGTCTTTTTTTTTCCTTGACTGAATGAATAATGACTTCATCTGATCCGCAGTGAGGCCTGAAACTTAGACTGCCATTGTGAACCCAAAGAGAACTGGTCTTTGAAACGTGCTCTGCTTCCCTGGCTTAATTTTTCTTCTTTTTAATCCCCAAACCCATTTTTCTTGATAATTCAAGCATAAACCACGTATTAGTAGAAGCTGTGGAAATCGTAACGTATTTGCCTCCGTTGTGTTAGTTTGAGTGCAGCTGATAAATCAGTTTGCCATTGTCTGTAGAATCGCGGTTCTCAGGGGAAAGAGAAAGGCATGCCTCAGGAATGTTTGAATTCTTCCACAAATGTTTAGGTGTAATTTTCTCATTGTTTCTGTAATTAAGGGAAACATTTGTGTTTATTTCCCATTTTACAATGCTGTAAGGTCTGTAAGGCCTGTAAGGAACTGCGAGAAAGGAGCAAAAGAAATCCAGTTGTGTTGCTTTTCTCTCTCACCGATTTTATTCACTTGTGATGCATTTCAAAACGAACGGGCAAAATAGCGACAGTGCAGGCTGCTGGAAAATCTAAAAATTGATTAACTATGATCAACAGAACCTTAAATCAATTGGACAAAAATAAGTTGGCCAATCTGTACGAAAGGACAATGTAGTTAAAATTATGATCATGAGTAATTTGAAGTATAACTATTTCTGGTTGTGCAAGGCAGCTGAAAAGAAGAATCACTAAAGCCCGCCACAAATTATTCTTTCTCCCCACTGTGAGTTACTGCACAGTTGGATGTAAAAGCAAGCCAAATTATTTCTCTCAACTTTAATTTCAATTAACATTTAATTAGCGAATCTGCTTAGAAATAATATTTAAGATTATGGACTCCAGGGAAGGTGTGACATTTAGCTCCTCCGGCCACATTATTGCCATAATACTCGTGTTAGTCCCCTAACCCTTAATACCTTTTTACTGAACTGAAATCTATCAGTCTCCGATTTAACATTAACAATTGGCCCAGCATCGTCGTTTATGGAAGAGAATTCCAAACCTCGTGTGGAAGTATTTGTGGATGTAGCTTCACTCCTGAAGGATCTGGTTCCAATTTTTAGACTGCGCTTCCCAATGGAAATAGATTCTCTCCATCAACTCTGGTTCCCCTTAATAGCTTGAAAACTTTCATCAAATCCCCCCCTCAGACTTCTAAATTCCAGAGAGTGGAACCATAATTTGTGTGATCCTTTCTTGTAGTTTAACCTTGGAGCCCAGATATCATTCTGGTGAATCTAAAGAGATTTTGAACGTTGAGAAATGCTATGGTAATATATTTGGGGAGAATAAAGCTGTCATGGGAATGTAAATTCAATGAAAATACTTTGAAAGATGTGAATGGACAGTGAGCCCCCAATTCAACGACATAATTCCCAGAAATTGCTAGGGCAGGTGGATCATCATTGTCGTAAGTGCCATACCTAGTGGCGTAGGTAACCATGATCTTCCAAAACCTTCCAATCATCGCGTCGGTGGATGCCCTGGTTGTTGGAATTCTAGTTAAGCCAGTCTTTAATGTTGTCTAGCTGCATCCTTCACTGGCAGCCTCTTACTCTTCTGTTTAACCCATCTGGTGGTTATTGGGCACTAACCTTCTTAAGCACAAAATTTCAAATATTTTCCACCTCTTTCTCAATGCTCCAAGCTTCACATCTATAATTCATTACTGACCACTCAGGCAGTTAAAGCAATTTTAATATCCAAGAGCATTTTGGGCTTTATACATTGGGACAGATCGCAAGAAAACGAGGTAATGACAAATTTGTGCAAAACGTTGGTTAGGCTGTGCTGTCCTCTATTACCTGCAATTGTGAGCACCTCATTATGGAAAATGGGCCGACACGGTGGCACAGTGGTTACCATTTCTGCATCACAGCACCAGGGACCCGGTTTCGATTCCGAATGGCCTCCTTCTGCACTGTAAATTCTCTGACCTATGATTAAATACTTATAATCCAAAAGATCAAAAATTCTACATTCATCATAGAGTCCAACCCATTTAACATTTGCTCATGACACAATCCCTCCATACCGGGGATCATCCTAGTTAACCTTATCTGAACGTCCTCCAATGAAATCATATCTTTCCTTAAATAAGTGTACCAAAACTGCTCTGTGCTCCAGATGTGGTCTCATCAGTACCTTGTACAGTTGAAGCAAGACTTATAGAATTTTTCATAGAATTTACAGTGCAGAAGGAGGCCATTTGGCCCATTGAGTCTGCAACGGCTCTTGGTAAGAGCACGCCTCCACCCTATCCCAGTAACCCCACCAACCTTTTTTTTTTTGGAGACTTGAGGGCAATTTAGCATGGCCAATCCACCTAACCTGCACATCTTTGGACTTCCGTACTCTTATACACCAATCCCCTCAAAATAAGGGCTAACATTCCATTAGCCTTCCTGATTACCTGCTGCACCTCTGTTTTGTGCGCAAGTAGTCCAAGTCCCTTTATGTTGCAGCTTTCTGCAGTTTTCTCCATTTAAATAATATCCTGTTCTTTTGTTTTCCCTTCGAAAATGAACAACTTCAGGTTTTCCCCCATTATACTCCATTTGCCACCTTTTTGCCTACTTGCTTAACCTATAAATATCTCTTTGCAAATTGTTTGTATTGCTCTCGCAGCTTGCCTTTCCACCAATTTTTGTGTCATCCGAAAATTTGGCCATAGTACATTCATTTCCTTCCTCTAAGTCACTAATATATATTGTAAATAGTTGCGGTCCCAGCACTGATCCCTGTGGAACCCCACTGGTCACAGGTCGGCAACCTGAAAAAGAGCCCCTTATCCCCACTCTCTGTTTCCTGCCCATTAGCAAATTCTCTATCCATGCCATTGTACTACCTCCAACACCATGTGCTCTTACGCTCTTATCTTATGATTTAATCTTTAGTGAGGTATCTTGTCAAATACCTTCTGGAAGTTCAAATACAACTTATTTCCTGGTTTCCCTTCATCCACTCTAGTTGAGAATTCCTCGAAAAACTTAATAAATTAGTCAGACACAATTTCCGATGACATTTCTCACCAAAACCGTTGGTCATCGGCAAGAGATTCAGGCTCCATAAACAACAAGAATGTGAATCAATTACACAGTTTGTAGCTACTTTGAAGAAATTTGCTGAATGCTATGAATTTGGAGATGTCTTCAACGACTCTATTAGAGACAGACTAGTGTGTGGGCTAAGAAGTGAAGCTATCCAAAAAAGGCTGTGAAAGAAAGCAACTTAAACCTAAAGAAGGATTTAAAAATCTACCGAATTAGCAGCTAAGGAAGCTCAATAATTACGTTTGAGCACTAAAATCCATAAAATGTTGTCTAAGACCCAAACACAGACACAGCTTTGAAATGGCCACCAAAATGCAAAAGCTGGTCACGCGGCAGCAGATTGCTGATGCAAAATGCAGGAATTGTGGTAAAAAGGGGCACATAGAGTGTGCATCAGTTGCAACATATCATCTTGGATATCTTCGTTATGGGAAAGAATGAAGAAGAGCATCTTCAAAATTTAGATGCTACGCTCCAAAGACTAGAAGATTTTGGACGACAAGAACTGAAGGATAAATGTGAATTCTTCAAATCTTCTACTGAGTACCTGGGCGCCTCATTGATGCAAAGAGACTGCAGAAATTGCCTTTGAAAGTAAAAGCCATAACTCAGGCACCTGCACCTCAAAACGTAAATCAAATTTGATCGTTTTTGGGCTTATTGAACTATGAAGGAAGGGTTGTCTCTAAATTAGCAACCGTTCTCAAGCCTTTGCACAACTTATTGTGTCAAAACAAAAAATGGGAAAGGGTGGATCAATGCAAGAAGGCTTTCGTACAAGCTAAAGAGCCACTGCTAAAGTCAGAAGTCCTGACCACTTAAATCCGACGTTATCCTTGCAACACAACCTTATGGGGTGAGAGCAGTTGCTTGTCACATGATGCCAATGGTGAACAGAAGTCTATAACATTTGCATGAAGATCCTTGAACAGGGAAGAAATTATCTATGAGTAGAGACAGAAGGAAGCACTGGGCATCATTTTCAGACTCATATTTTTACCAATACCTGTATGGATGGAAATTTACTTTACTATCAGATCATCAACCACTGACAACGATAGTTGGGCAGAACACCAGTATGCCATCTCTGGCAGCCTGCCGGATGCTGAAATGGGTGTTGCGCACATGATAAAATATCATCAATCAAATTTCCATGGAAATGCTGAAGGACACTCTAGATTACCTTTACCTAACGAGTCGTTAATTAATAGTTTGAGTGGTGATATTTTCTATTTCGAAGAAGTCGATAACGCTCCTATAACCGCAGGAAAAGTTAAGAATTATACCAGAAATAATCCCTTACTGTCAGAAGTTACAGACATGGTAATTCGTGGCAAGGCTGTGGGAGCAAACCTGGAGCTGAAACCATATGCTACGTGAAGACCTGAACTATCCATACATGCCCTTTGTCTCTTCTGGGGAATGAGGGCCATCATTCCACCATTGTTAAGAAAATGTGTCCTGAACCAACTTCATGAAGGTCATTGTGGGATACTAAGGATGAACGGGATAGCTAGAAACTGTTTAATGGCCAGGCTCGATAAGTGAAATGGAGGAGAAGACGGGCATGTGTTCGATATGTGCAAAGGTTTGAAACCTGCCGCTACAAGTGCTATTACATACATGGGAATGGCCTGAAGGGCCATGCCAAAGAGTTCATATAGATTATGCTGGACTATTCTAAGGATAAATGTTTTTTCAATTGTGGTAAATGCGCATTCAAAATTGCCTGAAATCACCATTATGAAGACTACACGCTTGGAGAGAACAATAGAAAGTCTGGGTGAGATTTTTATTAGATTCTGTTACCCGGAACAACATGTTAGCAACCATGGGCCCCAAATTATCTAAAGGACAATGGAATCCAACACATCCGATCCGCTCCTTATCATCCTTTTAGACATAGACTTTACAGTGCAGAAGGAGACCATTCGACCCATCGAGTCTGCACTGGCTCTTGGAAAGAGCACCCCACCCAAGGTCCACACCTCCACCCTATCCCCATAACCCAGTAACCCCACCCAACATTAAGGTCAATTTTAGACACAAAGGGCAATTTAGCATGGCCAATCCACCTACCCTGCACATCTTTGGACTGTGGGAGGAAACCGGAGCACCCGGAGGAAACCCCCCCACACACACGAGGAGGATGTGCAGACTCCGCACAGACAGTGACCCAAGCCGGAATCGAACCTGGGACCCTGGAGCTGTGAAGCAATTGTGCTAACCACCATACTGCCGTGCTGCCCCTGATCCATCCTGCCACAGATAGGCTGGCTGAAAAGTTTGTTCAGACAATGAAGCATTCATTGAAGATAGCCCATGAGCAAGGATCATTGTCGAAACGACTGGTCCAATTCCTGATGACATACAGGAATACAACACATTTGACAACCCAATGTTCTCCGGCATTATTCATGGTAAGGCATCAGTTACGCACAGAGTTTGATCTGCTGAAGCTGCCTCAGACAGGAGAAATTGTTGAGAGGAAACAGCAAAGTCAAGTTTTGCGATGTGAGAACAGGGCTAAATGCCATGTTTTCTAGAAAGGTCAAGAAGTATTGTCAAGGAACTATTCCGCCAGTGGGAAGTGGATACTTGTCATTGTCTTATAACAGGCAGGACTACACCATTCAAACTCGGGATGATGCAGTGTGGGAAGACGGGCTGATCAACTTTTAGTTGCCAGAGGCGGAGGGGTCAATTGAGAGTCAGCAACAAACTGTGCCAAGTGAAGACCTAGATATTCCAGAGAGCCTGACAATACCAGAAACAGCTGAGGGGGCAATACTACCCCAGTTGAAGACCGAGTCAACCTCTGAACGCTACTTTGACTTCGGTTGAGATAATACGGACCACGCCCAAACAAACCAAAAACACCAGAGGTTGTAGTCAACATTAAAAAGCAGATGCCTGAGGTTCGTCAGCAACCACAACAAAATTAACGTCCTCTGAAACGTCTAACTTATTGATCGTTGTGTTCATTAATTATTCATGTTGTAAATTTTGATTGTTTACATTATATCGTGTCTCATTGCAGGAACCTCAAATGTAATGGGGGAGGAAAGTTGTGTATTCATGGTCGATTCTAGTTGGAACAAGGTTTCTTTAAGAGTCCGATCAAGTGATTTATTGATGACATTATCGACCAGTTGCGCGAGCAAACGGGCAGTCTATCTTTACATCCTGTTGAGTGTACACGTTTACAATAAAATTCTTGTTTGCTTGTGCCTCTGTGGTCTGCAAACCTACCCTTTAAAAATATCACAGGTTTGGAACATTTTTGTTTTGTGGTACCTTTTTTATTTTTGAGCTATGACCAAGCTGACGTTGTGATAGCCAGTATCAGAGGGAGGAGGGGACTGGTGGAAAATGGGGAGTTGGGGTTGCACTCACTTGTATCGCACTCGGGTGACATAGCCTGTCCAGAAATAGACTGTCCATGTTGCCTCCCTCTCTTCCTTCTCCCCTTCCTCCTGCTCTTCCTGCTCATAAGCTGTTCATTGTGAACCTTGAGACAGCGAGTTGTCCCCTCATGACAGTGAGGCTGTGCAGTAGACCATGCCGTTTCTTGAAACCTGCTCTGCTGGTACTGCAGGGCTCCTCCAGAGTTGTCCAGGCAACTGAAACATTGCTGCAGCATGCTAGTGGTCTGCTCTATCACATCTCATGTGGCAGCAAAGCTTTCATCGTCTGCACGCTGACCATGTGTGTGTGTGGGTTGTCAGCCATGTGGGCAACAGATAGCTGTGGTCACCCAGTAGGTGACTCAAAGCACATTGCACAGTACTGCCACAGAGTGAAGGTGTACTGACTACTGCCAAGATCCTGGGCTTTGACCTGCATAATGTGGTTGCCCAGCAGTTGGCATTGAGAGAGTGGAATTTCTCTAATTGTGGTATAGGACATAATTGACATACAACACCACAAGCTGAGGTGCACACAGTCAGTGGCACCGTGCATCATGGGGAAGTGTGCAATTGTGGCGAATCCATGTACTTGCTAAGCTTGCTTCTATCTGTGAAAACCCGCTCAGTGAATAGAGTGAGTCAGTGACCTTGTGCAACAGTGGATGGCAGACACAAGGTGTTGATAATATCTGCAGCTCCAACCAGGAACAGGAACCCAATATGCAAACATTCATCGCCACAGTCACCTTCACAGCCACTGGCAGTGTGGTCCTGCCACTACTGAGGTTACAGTTGTGCCTGTTACAGTTGGCTGGTTTCAGTGCATGCCTCCTTGCCAAAGTGCATTGCCACTTTGCGCATTGTTACTCATGAGGTTCTGAAAGGAGAATTCTCACTGGGAGGCTTCTCTTCAACCTCCATGTTATTCCCCATTCCAAGGCGAATGGTTACCAATGTACCCATACCTGGGAACAGCTGGTTTGCGCAGAAGCTTGGCAAAAACTCCGAGAACCTGCCACACCACACCCTGCAGACTTTGGCAAACTTAAACAGCTACAGAGAGCACCAAATAGTCGTAGAATCAAAGCAACAGCTGGAAGAAGCCAAGCAGCAACTAACCTGGAAGTAGTTGTTAATTCCTTTAAATAGGGCTGGTGGGGTGTTCTTTCCTGCTGATAAATGTGTGTGCAGCTGTGCAAGGCTGAGAGAGGGGATTGGCTGTGGTGTTAAGATTTAAAATCTCACACTGATTAACATCACAATTTGCCTGCTCCGCAAACTTGCAGTGTTGTTCATTGAGTGTATGCACTAATGTGGCACGTGCAACTCACCCCAAAATTGTGCACATATGCTGCAGACACTATATTTTGGACACCAAACATCAGCATCATCCTCTCCTCCTCTTCTCCCCCCCCCACAAAATGGGTTTATTGACTCATTTGCGATTTATGCCACGGCTCCATGTTTGAATTAGTCATCCGATCCTCCCAGAGCATTGAAATGGCCCTTATCAAAGCCACAAGTGACCGTGAAAACATCTTCCTCCTCGTACTGCTCAACCTGTCTAGAGTTTGACAGGCTACCACACCATCCTCCTGCAATTTCTCTCCTTCGTCGTCCAGCTACAGGACCCATACTACTTCAGTGTATTTTTGCCTCCAGTCCTGACTATTCTCCTGGCAGGCCTCCTAAGTTCCACACTTCATAAACCTGAGCTCATCCAAAACCTTTCTCTCTCCTCCTAGCTTGCGCCAAATCCCATTAGCCGTGTGTTCTAGCACAGCTACATTAGCTCCCAAACTACCAGCACCTCTTGTAAAGTTCTCACCTTCATGTTTAGATCCCTATACACCTGATTTTGAGTCTAGTGTGGCTGTTCATTAGAATAGTTCTGGAGACGAGTCATAATGGACTCAAAAAGTTCAACACGATTTAACAGAAATGAAACGGCGTCCTGTGCCTAGTGCGTTTAGCCGGGTGTTTCATGGCACTGGCAATGCCAAGACAGACACCGCTATTAAACGGGACTCTGCTTTTGAGCCAGGGAGGTGGGATGGAAATTTTCAGAAATGGGAGGAGAAGGGGATTAAGACACTAAAAGATTTGTTTCTTGGGGTCAGTTTGCAGGATTGAAGGAGCTGGAAGCAAAGTATGGGCTGGAGCAGGGGGAAATGTTTAGATACGTGCAGGTTCAATATTTTGCCAGAAAGGAGATACAGAGCTTCCCGGTGGAGCCAGCCTCCCCATTGCTGGAGGAGGTGCTAATGACAGGGGGACTGGAGAAGAGGGTAGTGTCGGCGGTTTACAAAGCTATTTTGGAAGAGGGGAAGGCACTACTGGAAGGGATCAAAGCAAAGTGGGAGGAAGAGTTGGGAGAGGGTATGGAGGAGGAGTTCTGGTCTGACGTGCTCCGGAGAGTGAACGCCTCCACCTTGTGCACAAGGTTGATGCTGATACAGCTGAAGGTGATATATAGAGCCCACCTCGAGGGCGAGGATGAGCCGATTCTTTGAAGGGGTGGAAGATGTGTGTGAATGTTGCGGGGGGCGGGGGTGCAAATCACGTTCCTATGTTATGGTCCTGTCCAAAGCTGGAGGATTACTGGAAGGAGATTTTTAGGGTAATCTCTAAAGTGGTGCACGTGAAACTGGACCCGAGCTCTCGGGAGGCCATATTCAGCCAGGGTTGGAAACTGGTGCGGAGGCAGGTGTTGTAGCCTTCGCCTCGTTGATCAACCGAAGGCAGATCCTGATGGGATGGCGAGCAACCTCTATACCCTGTGCACTGGCGTGGCGGGGGACCTGCTGGAATTCTTGACTCTTGAGAAGGTTAAGTTTGAACTGAGGGGGAGGATGGAGGGGTTCTACAATTCATGGGCATTATTCATTATGCACTTTCAAGAACTGGATATCATCAAATATTAGTTGGGGGACTGTGTGTGTTAATGGTGACTATGGGTGATTCCTGATTCCTTTTTGTCATTTGTTTATGTTAACATGCGGGCTAATGTTTGGGATTTGGTGGGAGGATAGGATCGTTGTTAATGATATGGGGATTGACATTAGATTCGTTACTGATTATTGTTAAGTGTTGGTGGGTGCAAATTTGGGGAAAAATGTGAAAAAGGAGGAGAATAAAAATATTTATATTAAAGAAAAAATTGGGACTGCTTCATTTCTGGGCTTCGCCCCGTCAAGACCGCACTTAGTCCCATTTCCTGCACTAACGACCTCTGGCTGCCAGTGCAGGAAGAGAGATCATGGCACAATTTAAAAATGGCAGCCCTATCTGTAGACCCCCTCCCACCCCAGCCTTGGACCTCCCCAACACCCCAATAAGGGGGCCATCGAGCTCCCTGCACCCCACCTCATAAGGGCCCTCCCAGGCCCGATCGCTGTGCATGGGCATGATGCTGCCTGGACAGCTTGGCACTGCCTGCTTGGCACACAAAGTGCCATGGTGGTACCCACGTGGCACTGCCAAGGTGCCAGGTTGGCAATGTATGATGCCCAGGTGACATCAGGGGTGTCAGGCTATCACCCTGATCAGAGCTTTAGTACCTAGGGGACCCCGATTGCCTGGGTTACCACCCCAGCCCGCCAAATGCTGCTATGCCTGGTCCACGTTTGTTGTAACCAGTGCGAAATGGCGCCTGCTCAGGCTCTTTGAGACGAGACAGTTAGATCCTGGGCTCTGGATAGATCTGGCGTAGATATATTCTAGTGAGAATAACTGCTCACTTGAACATGCAAACCTGGGACCCGACCTAAGTGGGAGGGATCCAGATCGCAATGCCTTGCGAGATCCCGTGAGAGGCCTCGCGAGATTTACCGGCCTCTCACGTCACAAGTCTGGCGCAGTGAGCCCGATAGATCGTGCCCTTTAGCTCTGTGGTTGTCTCTACGCATGCTGCCAGACTAGCTGAGTTTTTCCAGCACTTTGTTTTTATTTCAGACTTCCAGCATCTGCAGTATATTTGCTTTAATTGTGTAAGTGCAAGTTGCTTCATAAAGATCAGAAAAGTTCCAACTGTAGATTTGATTTTTTTTAAAATTCCAATTAAGGGGAATTTTAGCGTGGCCAATCCGCCTACCCTACACATCTTTGAGGTTATGGGGGTGAGACCCACACAGACACGGGGAGACTGTGCAAACTCCACATGGACAGTGACCCGGGGCCAGGCTCCAGCCCAGGTCCTCGCCACCCTGAGGCAGCAGTGCTCACCACTGCGCCACTGTGCCGCCCCGATTTGTGATTTCTAGTGGTCCTACTCAATGTTTTTTGGGGTGCGCCAATTTTCCGTGATTTGCCCATTACAAATATGGAGTAGAAAATAGGTAACAATTCGTATTGCAGCACATACAAGCTCTAGAGTCTTTATGAAGTGTAATATGACCAAATTGTGGCATATGCCAAATGCATCATAAAGATAATGATTGTAAGGTATATTAAAAAAGCAGAATCCCCTTTTTTCACCTTTTTATACAGCCTGGGTTCAGTTGCTCTAAATTAACTTGCACATATTTTGATTTCTTGCAGGTCGGCTTGCTAGACCTGGAGCTAAATCGACTGACAAAGGCTTTATTTTTAGCTCTAGTTGTGCTTTCGGTGGTTATGGTAGCTTTACAGGGATTCGTGGGCCCTTGGTATCGTTACCTGTTCCGCTTCATCCTATTATTTTCCTATATCATCCCAATCAGGTAAGACTATTTTTTTTAAAACACTGCCCTAAAGCCACAGAAAGCGAAAGTTGAAATTCATACCTGGTTCTAATTGAGAAGGAAACTGATCTTTATCATGAAACTGTAGGAGCAGAAGCAGAAATATGTGGTGATCCCAGAGGGATCATACTGCTGTGAACAACTCTTCTACAAGCTCTGTCCCTTACTGTTCATTTATTGTTGCGGTTTTAATTTCACTACTAACAAGTGACACAAAGTAGTCGTTGAAATAATAACTGGTGTGCAATGCATTGTGAAGAAAAATTGTAATTCCATAATGGTTCAAATGTTAAATCCTGTTCTCCTATTCATCACCATTTGCTTACTTCAATAGTCCGTGTATACTTGTCACCTGTTTTAATATCTTTTTTAAATCAATTTAAATTTTTGCTATGTGCTTCTGACTTGCTCCCATTTCTAATAGCTTGGTTGTGAGTGGAATTGCATTAAACATTTGGCTTAATCTTGTTTTAATTTGTTTATTATCATAAGTATAAAAATGCACTGACGGTTTACTGTATTCGCAAATTGAAAATGCTAACCTTGACCTTCCTAACAATTGTTGACCTTCCTAACAATGTTGCACTTGGGACTTAAGACAAAGCTAAAATAAGTTGGAAGTGTTAACTTCTCTTTTTCCTGTTTGCGCAGTTTACGGGTAAACCTAGA
This sequence comes from Scyliorhinus canicula, assembly GCF_902713615.1. Taxonomy (NCBI): domain Eukaryota; kingdom Metazoa; phylum Chordata; class Chondrichthyes; order Carcharhiniformes; family Scyliorhinidae; genus Scyliorhinus; species Scyliorhinus canicula. The sequence goes on along the minus strand of NC_052155.1, from coordinate 180,583,111 downwards.
CATGGGGAAAGCAGCCTATGGTTGGATGATCATGAAAGATGATAATATTCCAGGCACGGTGGTTCGGACAAGCACGATACCAGAAGAACTGGGGCGTTTAGTTTATTTATTAACAGATAAGACAGGTAATGCTGGTGTCACCTTCTGAGCTTGCGACACGTTTCTGATATTCTGTAACTTTGGATTTGCACTGCTCTCAAAATGCTGTGTGGCATTTTGAAATTTAAACGTGGTGAAAGAGCTAATAATCTGGTGTTGTAGACAAATTGAAATACGCACAAAAAGCAAGTTGTCAGGTCTCAGAAATTTTGGTTAAAGGAATTTTTAAATGGCTCTCAAACTCCTTTTTGAGGCAAATTTATCAAAATCTGAACTATTTTTATTAATTGGAGGCAGCATGTATGTAATTGGAAATATTAGATGGTGAAGGTTTTTCTTTTTAGCTGCCTTGTGACTATTTTAAAAACACTTGTGAACAGCCAAATGTTTTTAAGGTGTTTAAAAAGTTGTCTTAAAGTGTACATATTGTTCTTCATTCAAACCAGCATTAACTACTGCAAATAAAAATCTTACTGCTTTTTTAATCACCAGTATTTAGTGTAGATTACTATGATTATAGTCCTGTGTACCTTTTTATTCAACAGCTGTGTAAAAGTAAACTGCCTCTCAAGGCATTCTTCGAAAAAACCCATAAAAGCATTTGTGGATGCAACCTTATGAAACCCAAGATTGCATCCCCCTCTCTCATTACTGTCTCACCTGCCTGCCGGGGACCTAACCTCACCAACGCCCTGTCCTCCTGTCCATTGCTACACCCTTGCGACTCTGCCAACAGATCGGCAATCACTGTCCGGTGCACGGATTTGCCTCCAGAATGTCTTCACTCCCAAACAAGGAACCTGCCATTCACAAGATTGTATAGGTCGAGTGTCCATTATCCAAAATCCTCAGGGCCAATCACGTTTCGGATTTTAGATAATTATGGTTTTTGGATACCACATATAGGACTAAGCCTACTTGCATTAGTACAGCCTAAGCCTAGGCTAGCTATAGTCTAAAGTAAATAAAATATCGAGAGAACTATCACTGAATAATAAATACAGGGTACCTGTAATTAATTCTCACCCGTGGCGCCATCTGCAATTTGATTGTAGCAGTGGGTTCAGCGTGTTGGCAAGGTCTGTGGCGAGTGCAGACGAAGAACTAGACTTCCCGCAATAAAAGGTGGCGAGGTCCGAGTCGGCTTGGATTGGATTTGTTTATTGGCACGTGTACCAAGGTACAGTGAAAAGTATTTTTCTGCGAGCAGCTCAACAGATCATTAAGTACATGAGATGAAAAGGAAATAAAAGAAAATACATAATAGGGCAACACAAGGTACACAATGTAACTACATAAGCATTGGCATCGGGTGAAGCATACAGGGATGTAGTGTTAACGAGGTCAGCCCATAAGAGGGTCGTTTAGGAGTCTGGTAACAGTGGGGAAGAAGCTGTTTTTGAGTCTTGTTGTGTGTGTTCTCAGACTTGTGTATCTCCTGCCCGTTGGAAGAGTGAGTAAGCCAGGTGGGAGGGGTCTTTGATTATGCTGCCCACTTTCCCCAGGCAGCGGGAGATGTAGATGGAGTCAATGGATGGGAGGCAGGTTCGTGTGATGGACTGGGCGGTGTTCACGACTCTCTGAAGTTTGAGGTCTTGTCCCAAGCAGTTGCCATAACCGGCTGTGATGCAGCCCGATAGGATGCTTTCTATGGTGCATCTGTAAAAGTTGGTAAGAGTTAATGTGGACATGCCGGATTTCCTTAATTTCCTGAGGAAGTATAGGCGCTGTTGTGCTTTCTTGGTGGTAGTATCGACGTGGGTGGACCAGGACAGATTATTGGAGATGTGCACCCCTAGGAATTTGAAACTGCTAACCATCTCCACCTCGGCCCTGTTGATGCTGATAGGGGTGTGTACGATACTTTGCTTTCTGAAGTCAATGACCAGCTCTTTAGTTTTGCTGGCATTGAGGGACAGGTTGTTGTCGCCGCACCACTCCACTAGGTTCTCTATCTCCCTCCTGTATTCTGACTGATCGTTATTCGCGATTGGGTCAGGGACTTCCTGTGCTGAACAAAAAAAGGTACGGTTTTATGATATGTTTTTTTTTTGATTTTTGGATAAAGGATACTCTACCTGTAGTGCCTGGTTATACTTTCCACCACCACCTCACTTAATCACAAATGAGTCTTGCTGCCTGCACCTTCTCTTTCAAGCACTTCATTTGTTCTAGCCCTCTTGCCTCTCCTTTAAAGCCTTTGTTACCTAGTCCCATCGCCTAAATTTCACCCCTTTTCCTCTTGCGCCTCTCTACTGTGGTTTCCATCATTTACAAGGCCCCCCTGATCACTTCCTTGCATTGACCATAAGATATAGGAGCAGAATTAGGCCCATCGAGCCTGCTTTGCCGTTCGATCATGGCTGATGTGTTCCTCATCCTCATTCTCCTGCCTTCTCCCCAGAACCCCTTATTAATCAAGAACAATAGATTTTTGCTTGAGGTTCTGTTACCCACAGGGTTACGGACCAAGAGCTGGAAGGTGGAATTAGACAGAATGAAGGAATTAGACAGCATCAAGTCCCACTTCTTCACCACCCCATACCTGAGGATCTCTGTTGGCCTTTGATCTCCAATGGCTCAAATTTGAAATTCTCAATCCCCATGTTTAAATCTCAGACAGAATGATTCTTTCTTGGAGCATAAGAACTAGGAGCAGGAGTAGGCAATTTAGCCTCTTGACCCTCCCACTCGCAACAATATGCCCTTGGGTGTCTATTAACTCAGCTGCACTCTGTCCTCCACTTTTGATGTCCTGGAAAATCTTACACCATCATTCATCCTGGTTGTTCCATTGTATACTGTAAATTTTTGCTCCAGATCTGAGGAGATAAAATTCCATAGGGCCTTATCCATCTTTCGCCAAGACTACCCACTACTCCAGCACCATTCTGGAGAGCAAACATGAACCCTGCTTCTTATCTCCAAGACCAACCAAGTAACATCTCTCGGCCCTCCTGATAACTTGCAGGATAACTGGATTCCTCTCCTCGAGTACTGTTCCCCTTCCTTTTCAAATCCACTGTTGCCAGCCCTTCCTCGTGACCTGCCCTCCCATCCCCTCATGGCAAATGAGGACCCCAATTCCAACCTTATTTTCTTTTCCAAGTTGCTGAACAAGTTGTCACTTCCCAAACCTAGTGCAGATTCTTCTGGGATGTGGGTGCTGATGAGGGTTAAGTTTAGTATCTGTCCCACAGATGCAGACGGTGCTAAAGGGATTATGCACCATAGCCACAGTTACAATCCATGTTCTTTGTGACATCTCTTGCAGTTGTTTTAATACCTCTAACCAGATTTCCGACCCTACTGTAACATCAAAATGGCTCTCATCAAATTTGTAAATATATACTCTGACTGCCACTATGATACATTATCACCCTTTGCCAACTTGGCAACTTTTGACAAGGTCATCTACCATCTTCCTCCGAACTATCTCCTCTATTGTTACATCTCTGTGTGACACCCTTGACTTGGTTCCATTTCTCTGCATCTAGCCAAAGCTAGAATATCTATGGTCGTGATTTGTCTTTGCATCCCAATGCCATGACGTTTGGAATCTCTCAAGGACCGATTCTTGGCACCTTGATCTGCATATAGAGCCTTGTCACCACCATCTGTAAATAAGGGCATTGGCTCCCGTATGTATACAAACACCCATGTGCCACCTCTCTTGACTTCCCCACTGACTCTGTGTTGTCATCCAATTATGATGAGCTGCACTTTCCTTTACCCAATGTTTAGCTTCAAACTAAACCACAAATTCCGTCCTTTCCCCAGCCATTGTCTGGAATTCAACCAGTCTGTTTGAAACCTCGGCATGCAGTTCAATCCAAGGCTTACATCCTGGCCACACATCACCTTGTATCATAAAGACTTCCTCCTCCCATCTGTACCACTACCTCAGCAGTACTGTTGAAACTATAATTCCAGCCTTTGCTCCTTTAAGACTGGATTGCTCCAATGCTCTCATTAAAGTTGATCTCATCCGAAACTCTGGTATCTGTATCCTATCTCGCATCAAGTCCCACTTGTTCACCGCCCCATACCTGAGGATCTCTGTTGGCTTTTGATCCCCAATGGCTGAAATTTGAAATTCTCAATCCTCATGTTTAAATCTCTTTATGGTCTCGCCAATCTTTATAACTGCCCCAAATACTGTGACTCCTCTCAACTCTGCATTTTTCTGACTCTGACCTAATGGGAATGCTGAAATATGGCAGTCGTGCCTTCAACCTACATCCCTCTTGTATTACCTTTCTAGAACCTCTTGATCTCTCTCCTCTTTTCAGACCCATCTGTTCAACCAAGCTTTTACCCTATTAATCGTTCTTACTTTGGCTCAGTATCCATTTTTTAATTACCCTTTTCTGCCAAGCTTTGGGTGCTTTTCTGCATTAAAGATGCTGCATTAAGGAAAGTTGTATTTGTGATTTGGTAACGTCTCCTATGCAGTAAATCCAAACAATTTTTTAACAGTTGTTCCTTTGAAGAACATAGAACATTACAGTGCAGTACAGGCCCGTCGGCCCTCGATGTTGCGCCGACCTGTGAAACCCCTCTAAAGCCCATCTACACTATTCCCATAGAACATTACAGAAGAAATGTTGTTTATTTTGAACTGTAACTATTTCCGATTTAATGTTTTAATTTTCCTGAAGAATATTGGTCGGCCAAACATCATGACACATTTGGGACATAATTACAGATTTTCAGAGCAGCTTTTATTTCCTACTGGCCATTTCATTGTCATTACATCATTTACGAGTTGGTCAAGATTATTTAAGCGGGGGGGGGGGGGGGGAAGTCTGGGAACTTTGGTTTGAATTCCACGCAACGTTGCCAGTTCCACCTTGTTCATTGACCAAAATATGTGTTGGTTCGAGCCAACACCTGTTAAATGTCATTTTGCATTGTGTTTTTCTTCGGCTGCAGAAACCGAAATCACCGTCAGTAGCTGAACAGAATTTAAGTTGTTGGGTCTGAGGAACGTTGCAGTCTATCTTAATTGCAAGGTAGTCCTTTGTATGACTGCAAATTGGGTTTGTGCTTCATCAGTAAGCATTCTGACAAGAAGCGTCCATCACTTTGGCTTGCTCATTTACCATGACAGAATAGAAAATGAAGTGTCCCAATAATTACATTATAGTTTCCTTATTGTAGGACAAGAAAGCAATGTGGTATAATTAGGTTTGATTGGAGAGCATGTTTCCGGTAAGATCTGAAATTAATGACGTTGCTATAGTGACACATCTGCGACCACCAGTGCGTGAAACATAAAGTAATTCATTTGACAAGAGAAGACATCTGTTAACTGCGAGGATGCAGAGCATATTGACACTGACCTGAAATACTAGACGTTTTGTGATAAATGAATAAATGGTGCTGAAACAGGAGGGCAGATAATTTGTACTTAATCTGCAAGTAGAGCTTTAATCTTCCCACTGCTTGCTTTTGATAATGCTATTGTTTAAGAACAATGCAGTAAAGACCTCATAACTTCAAAATGGTAACTGTGGATGAACCCTAACGATGCAATAAATTAATCCCGGTGTCAATGGAATTTATCACTATTGTATTATGAAGTCATTAATGGTGCAAACAGCTGGAACAACTTTTTGATAAATAGATATTGTGAACAATAATTATAACTTGGCATACTGCAAATTGCCATTTTTTTTACAGGTGTCAGCACCAAAATGTGCTTCATGTACATCATTTAAGTATTTTTTCTCTTAATAAATAACTAACATCAAGGGAATTCTAATGAAAAGGCTAAACTACATATTGGTGTAGTGATCAGTTAAGTGATTCATTGACTTGATGTTCAATGCTGTATTTACGTTGCTTTCAGCCAAATGATTAATATACTTTCAGTTTGCTGAATGGAACTGGTGCATATGAAAATGCTACAGGAAAAGACCAGCTGGTCCATTCAGCCTGTCCATAGAGTTGTGATGCCTTTATGCAGCAAGATACAGACCACCCTACCCAGGATTACAGGATAAACATTTTGTATGATTGATTATCAACCATAACATTTTGTGTGGTGTGCACAGCATTAATATCATTAATGAAATTGATCTTGAGCCACCCTTTAGTTTTAAACTTGTAATAGTTTTTCCTTTGCTTAAAATTTAGCTGATTTATACTGTAATGACGTGCAAAGTACATGATTTCAATTACTGTTTTAAAGATAAAACCCTCTTGAGCACTTGCCTGATATTAATTTGTTCATTTGTGGAGTAACATCAACAATGCAACCAGGAAATGATGTGGTGTACTTGTTGAGCCCTCGTATACCAAAATTTCTTCAGAAAAAGGGTTTCTAAGAAATATTATTCTGCAATATTGCCTAGTAGCAGTTTTCTACTGGATTGAGAAGCAAACTTTACAGTGTAAATGGTTAGTACAATAAACATTGTGAATTAGAATTTTTAATTCATTGTTTCAAGTGCTGATGAGTATTCAGCGTTGGCTTTGTAGTGAATAACATTTTCTTAAACAGTTGGTCTATTTTTAGTCTACTCCAAGAACACTGGGAAAGCTCTTCTGATCAGGTGGTACCATGGAATCAGTTTGGACCTTGGCTTGACAACTTCATACAGTCGATCCCTCTAGATTTGATGGCAATGTGGAGACGTCGGTGTTGGTCTGGGGTTGGTACAGTAAGAAGTCTTACAACGCCAGGTGAGTCACTCACAGGAGGAAGAGGCTGCACTCCAAAAGCTCGTGATTCCAAACAAACCTGTTGGACTTTAACCTGGTGTTGTAAGACTTCTTACGATGGCAATGCTGACCTAAATTATGTGCTGTTGTCTTGAATTTGGCTTGAAGCAATGACTCGGGTGACATTGCTATCTATCTATTGCTTTCTATCAGAGTGGGAGTGTGAAACCGACCTATAGAATTACTGGGAGGGGAAGGGGAATTTTTGAAAATAAATTACGGCATTGGGAAGCTGTGGTACTTATTTTTAGCGCATTTCTCCTGTCCGTCATAGTTCAGTTTCATCTTGCTGCGTTTAGCAAATTCTTGTCTCTTCAAACTTTCAAGGACCTGCTTCTAATTTTAGCCCATGACAGCTAGTCAGCTGTTATTTAATTAGCCATCTATCACGTGGCCTTTGAAGACGGGGTGGTGGAGATTGTTTACAAGTGATTTTGGTGACCAAAGTTGAAATAGTGATGATACATTTCCTCAAGGAAAGAGAATTAATGTCAGAGATTTTAAAACCAGGGTCCATAAAGAGCAAATTTGGTAACCACTTTTATGATTGGCAGAATTATAGAATTGCTACAGGTAAAAGGTGGCCATTTCACGTATCATGCCTGCACTAGCTCTACGAATGAGTAATCCTACCATATCCCTGTAACCCATTCTTCCTTATTGGATAACAGTCTGATTCCCTTTTGAATTCTTCAATTGAATCTGCCTCCACCACAACCTCGGACAATGCATTCCAAGACTTAACCACTCGCTGTGAAAAAACTTTTCCTCCTCCTCACTTTTTTTGTTTCTTTTGCCAATCACTTCAAAGCTGTGCCCTCTCGTTCTCTATCCTTTCACGAGTGGGGATAGTTTCTCCCTCTCTCTTCTGTCCTGACCCCTCGTGATTTTGAATACCGCCTTTCAAATCCCCTCTCAGCCATCTTTGTCACCAAGGAAAACCATCTATCTTCAGAACTGAAATTCCTCATCAATGATTCCTCATCAGTGGAACCTTTTCTTGCAAATGTTTTCTGCACTTTCTCTAATGCCTTCACGTCTTTCCTGAAATGTGGCTCCAGAACTGGATACACTGCTCCAGTTGAGGCTGAACCAGTGTTCTTTACAAGTTTCCCATAACCACCTTTCTCTTATACTCTATACTTCTATTAATAAGGTTGAGGATACTCTATGCTTTTATGAATTGTTCTCCAACTTCAATGCACATATGCACCAGGTCCCTCTTACACCCCTTTTGGAGTTGTGCCCTTTGTTTTATATCGTCCCTCTGTGTTCTTTGTGTCAGTGAGTCACATCACATTTCTCTGCATTGAACTTCATCGGCCACCTTTCTGCCCATTCCACCAACATGCCTATGTCTTTTTGAAATTGAACACTATACTCTTCATGGTTCTCAATGCTTTTAAGTTTTGTATCATGCGCAAATTTTGAAATTGTGCTCTATGCACAATGGTCTCGGTTATTAATATGCATCAGGAAAAGCAAGGGACTTCACTACAAACCTTCCTCCAACCCAAAAAGCACCCATTAACCACTACTCTGTCACTCGGCCAATTCCATATCCATGTTGCTACCATCGCTTGTACTCCATGAGCTATAATTCTGCTCACAAGTCGTTGTGTGGCACTGTCAATTCCATTTTGAAAGTCCATGTGCGCCACACCAGCAGCATTACCCTCAGCAACTCTCTGTTCCCTTTAAAAAAAACTCTTAATTCAATTCAATGTTTACTTAAGAAACCCTTGCCAGTTTTCTTTACTTAACCCACATCAGTCCATGTAGCTATTCACTTTGTCCCAAATTATTGTTTCCAAAAGTTTCCCCAAAGTGGAGTTGAACTGACTGGTCGATAGTTGCTGGGCTTACCTTTACACCCTTATTTTGAACAAGTGTAAAATTTTAACAATTCTCCAATCCTCTGGCACCGTCCCTGAGTCTAAGGAAGACTGAAAAGTTTTGTCCGTGCCTCTGCAATTTCTGCTGTCACTTTCTTCAGTATCTTCTGGATGTATCTCATCCAGTCCTGGTGCCTTATCAACTTTAAAATACAGATAGCCTATCCAATGCCTACTCCTTAGCAATTTTAAGCCCTTCAATTGGCTGAATTACCTCCTCGCAGCATCTCCCTTGGTAAAGACAGATGCAAAGTATTAATTCAATACCTCTGCTATGCCCTTTTTCCTCCAAGCATAAATTTCCTTTTTGGTGCCTAATAGGCCCCACTCCTCCTCGTATCACTGTTCTACTGTTTATATGCCCATAGAAGACTTTGGGATTCCCTTTTGTGTTAGATGCCAGTCTCTGTCCATATTCCCTCATGGCTTCTCTTATTTTATTTTTCAACTCCTCTTTGAACCTTCTATATTCAGCCTGGTTCTGAGCTATATTTTCTACCTGACATCTGTCACAAGCACACATTTTCTTCTTTATGTTAATTTTTATCTCTTTTGTCATCCAGGGGTCTCTGGATTTGTTTGCCCTACTTTTCCCCATTAAGGGAGTGCACCTTGATTGTTAGAACTATCTCTTCTTTGGAGGTAGCCCATTGTTCCGCTACCATTTTTTCCTGCCAACCTTTGACTCCAATTTATTTGACCCAGATCCGTTCTTACCCCTTTGAAGTTTGTTTTTCCGGAATTAACTGTTGTTAGACTGGATGGTTTTTTGTTCTTTTCCACAGCCAGCCTGAAATATTGTGATACGAGGATCACTGTCCCCCTAAATGTTCTCTGCCGAGACTTGATTCACTTGGCCACTTCATTCCCAAGGATCAGGTCTGGCAGTGCGTCATTCCTCTGGCTGGATACATAGAAAAGTTCCCTGAATGCAATCTAGGAATTCTTGCCCCCCTTTACCCTTTATGCCACTGCTGATCCAGTCTAAGTTCACGGAATTAAAGCTCCGCATTGTAAGTATTCTATAACTTTTGCACCTATCTATAATTTTCTTGTAAATTTGTTCCTCTACATCCTTCCCACTAGTTGGTGTCCTACCACCTGAGCCGTGTAATTGTATATTGTTTTTGTTCCTTAGCTCTAGCCAAATAGATTCTGTCCTTCACTTTTCTCGGGGACACTCTTTCTACAGCACTGCAATGCTCTCCTTTATCAATGTCGCCACCCACCCCCCTTTTTATTCTTTTCCGATCTTTCGTGAACACTGTGTGACCAGGAATGTTTACCACCCAGTCCTGAAATTACTTTGAGTCAGGTTTTTGTTACACGCACTAAAACATATTCCCACATGGCAATCTGCTCCTGCAGCACTCCATCTTATTTGCTGCAATTGGTGCATTCTCAGACATGCACTGTAACCCTGATTTAGACTTTGTTTCTTTATCCCTTACTCTAACCCAACTATTAACTTACTATTCCTTATTCTAGTGCTATCTATCACTCCCAGTATCCTGTGCACCATATTATTCCTCAGTGATATTATCTCTGTGTTCCCACACCCCTGCCAGATTCCTAATAGCACTAGCAAAATGCCCAGCAAGAAAGCCGGTCCCAGCTTATTTCGGTGCAACCCATCGGGCCTGTCCAGGTCCTACCTCCCCAGAACCGCTCCTCATGCCCCAAGAATCTAAAGCCCTCCCTCCTCCATCATCATTCCAACCTCGCAATCATCTGCTTTGTTCTCCTATTCCTATACTCACATGGACTGAAAGTGGGAGTAATCCATAAATTACTACCTTTTGTGACCGTGCTTGCTAATTTCTGACCTAGCTCCCTAAATTCTGCCTGCATGACCAAATCCCTCTTTCTGCATATGCTGTTTGTGACAATGTAGACCACGACTGCTGGCTGTTCACTCTTCTTCCTCCCCTGGCACCAGGAGAAAACGCATCCTCCTGGATTCACGTCTGCAGCTGCATGAATGCCTATCTATTCCCCTAACAAATCACCTTTCGATATTGCTCTTCTAGTCTTTCTTGTAACCCTCCGCCCCGACAGCTAAGCCTCCCATGATGCAATGGACATGGTTCTGTCTACATTTCCAGATGAGCCATCACTCCTCTATTTTGAACTGAATACTGGTTAAAAACTGGCATGCACCTAGGTGCTGATGTGGTCTCTGTCTCTGTCGCTCTGCTCTGCTCTCTTCTCTCTCTGTTCCTCTCTCTGCTCGCTCTGCTCTCTTCTCTCTCTCTGCTCTCTTCTCTCTTCTCTCTGCTCTCTGCTCTCTGCTCTCCTCTCTCTCTCTGCTCTCTCCTCTCCTCTCTCTCTCTGCTCTCTTCTCTTCTCTCTCTCTCTCTCTTCTCT